>NC_142619.1:59320706-59621574 GCF_059453375.1 Lepisosteus platostomus | reverse complement strand
AGCACTGGAACCCCACAAGGCTGCTGTCTGAGTCCAAGGTTGTACTCCCTATTTACTCACGACTGCACAGCAAGACACAGCAATAACCGCATCATTAAGTTTGCCGATGACACCACTATAATAGGACTGATCAGTGATGATGACGAGTCCACTTACAGGGATGAAGTTGTACAGCTGCTTAGGTGGTGTCATAGCAATAACCTGGACTTGAACATAAAGAAAACGAAAGAGCTAATAGTGGACTTTCGGAGACACAGGCCACACACTCACAGCCCACTCAGTATTGATGGAACGGAAGTGGAAACAGTCACCAGCTTTAGGTTTTTGGGAATTCACATCTCTAAAGATCTAACCTGGACTGTGAACACTGACTCTATCATGAAGAAGGCTCAGCAGCGCCTTTATTTCTTGAGGTGCCTCAAGCGATGGGGGATGCCAACACATGTGTTGGTGAACTTCTACCGCTGCACTATCGAGAGCGTCCTCACCAACGGGATCACCGTGTGGTATGGCAACACCTCTTCGCGAGAAAGAAAGGCACTGCAGAGAATGGTCAATATGGCCCAGAAGATCATCGGCTGCGGTCTCACCGAGATTAAACAGCTCTATGAGGACCGCTGCCGTGGTAGAATTCTGGCCATCACAGAGGACAGTCACCACCCCGGGCATGAGCTCTTCACCCCACTGCCCTCAGGCAAGAGATATAAGAGCATACGGACACTTACCACTAGATTCTTCAATAGCTTCTATCCACAAGCAGTGAGACTGGCGAACACATTTAGCCATCCCCCTCGGACCACACCTACACCATCACCATCTACCTCATTGTAATTTATTAATTGTACGTCTCCAGTCATTGTTTACACGTCTGTATTGTTTACAGTCAAACTGTCTGCATGTTTACTTGCACATTGTCTGTTGTTTGTTTGTACATTGTCTTGATGCACTGTTTGCACTTTGTTTTGTTTTTTACACTTGTTTTATAATCGAGAGACTTTCTGTAAGTAAGAATTCCATTGTACCAGTACCGGTTACATATGGCAATAAAGTTCAAGTTCAAGTTCAAGTTCAAGACCTTTGTTGTGAAGCGAGTTTTTTGGTTGGAACATCTATGGAACAATATACAGGCCAACTGGTTGTGTTAAGAGTATTAGAGAGATTGGGCAAATATGTGCACATGGGTGAAGTGAACACATTTGCATGTATAAGCAGTGTAGCCCACAGTTGCAGCTCATCAGCAGCCTCTGTAGTTGGGATTGAGACAGATACTGTATACCCCCTGGAGAGCAGTCTCCGAGGAGGACCATTGGTTAGCTCCCAAGGTAAGGAGGTCTGGTCTCACCCTCTTGTTAGCATGGAGGCATAGCTCTCAGGTGGCAGCCAAGCTGATAGCCACTAGGATTAGCAGGAGGTTTCCCATGGCAACAGAGAAGAGTAGGTTAAAGTAGTAGCTGTTGCCGTTTCAGGTTAGCAGGTATAGATTACAGGTAGCAACCCTGGCCAAACGCGATCAGCCAAGTAGGTTTCCACTGCAATTACTATTAAAAGAAATTTAGGGGTAAATTAGTCAGGGAACTATAATTAACGGTTATTAGCAGTTACAGCATTTAGTCTTCTCTCCCCAAAAGGGGACATTGAGCTTGAGAGGTGGGGTTTGTAGGAGCCCTCGGGATGCACAGAGGTGGTGCAGGGAACTGTCTCAGGATCACTCACTTGCCTGGTAAAAGGACGTCTCGCCTTTCATCCTGGGAGAGCAGATGCTATTAACAATAATCCCAGAGGGCAGTACACAAAAGTGAAAACAACAAGTGTTTTATAAGGAAAGTCTAGTGGGGGTACAGATCTGGTACGGGTTGTATGGCTACAGTTCATGGTTCATGGTTTATAGCGGTATGTGTGTTCATAAGTCAAAGGTACCTGGTTTGGGGTTACATGGTTTATGGATATCATTATGGCTAACAACTCCACGTAAGAGCCTGTGAGGCTCAGGGTGTCACCGAGGGATGGGTGTGCAGTCCTGGATCGTGGTTAAAAGAGTTTTCTGCTATAGAGAAAAGACCAAGGAAGGAAACCCAGCTGCAGTTCACCTAAATTGCCCTGAATTAAAATCGGGAAGCTGAAAAACTGCGAGTCTAGGGGTGTGAGTGGCCAGTGAACGTGTTGGCATGGTCACAAGCAAGGCTGTATTAGATTAAGTAGGGAGCTGCATCAGCATGCGTAGGCTGCAAAGGAACAAGTAAAGGTTTATTCCATGCCGTCAACACCTGAAGAACGCTCCCCAGCTGAAACATTGTGTTTCTTCTTCTCTTTTCAGCATGAAATAAACCTTTACTTGTTTCCTGTATTAGATTAATGCTTTTTTTCTGAAAAGCATCTGTCTGTACAGGGTATTTGAGGTGAAAGGAGCTGATGAATTATGAATTTTCCTACATCAAGAAAAGCCTGTGCAAAATGAGAATTAAAACAAGAAAGGCTGAAGTTGATAAGCATGTTCACCTAGGTTTACTTTTATACCATTTAAACTTGAAAACTGCAGGTGTTTTGGTATTCAGATTAGTTTTTTTCAGACATGAAAGGGTATACTCACGGTGGTGGCACAGTTAATGTCCTTCCACATTATTGCTTCCCTGGAGAGATCAGACACCTCAAAGAGATTGTCCACGATAACCTCCCCGATCATGTCGTGACTTGTGAACCTGTCAAAGTCGTACACGCTGAAGTGCAGTTTTCTGTTGCACAGCTGATCATATTCCACAGGAAACTGAAAGGTCTCGTCAAAGACTGGGTTGAGAGTTTTTCGGTGAACTCGAGTTTGAAACTTCTTTTTCCGGTCTGGAAGCAGATACATCTTGACATAGGGGTCTGAGGTTCCTGTGAAGTCCTTGGCAGGCAGCTCCAGTGCTTTGATCATTTTAACGATAAGCATCTCGTTCTCATAATCGTATTGGAGAGCAAAGTTCAGTTTTCCACAGGTTTGGACATTTTCCTGGTTGTTATCTTCAGAATCAACTGACTTCTGCTTATAGAGTTCTGGCTTAATTCGGCCGATGCTGGTAGAAGTCTGTCTCATCTGCACACTGTCCATACTGAAATCCACACTTGACACATGCATTTGGCGAGGCAGGTGTCTGCGGAAGGAGTTATGCCTGTCACAAAGGAAAAGAAGAATTAACACTGCTCTTTAAAAGACCGAACCAAAAGCCTGAATCAAACCCTAAAAGCTTTGTACATCCTAATCCTAAAGACTCATAAAATTACATTTTCCTGCTATTTATAAGTCAAAACTAACCATTTTTGTGATAAAAATAAAAAAGCTGAAGTTTTTGGCAACTTTATACAGTTCTGTGCTGCTTATAGGTTGGACCCCTTCCTCCTGAAATCTATCACCAGCTCCTTCATCTTTGCCACATTCAATTGCAGGAGTGGTGTGGGGAGAACCACCTGCAGTTGAATGTGGCAAAGACGAAGGAGTTGGTGATAGATTTCAGGACGGAAAGGGTCCAGCCTACTCCTGTCTACATCCATGGGTGTAGCATGGAGATAGTGGACTCATACAAGTACCTGGGAGTGCAAATGGATGATAGACTGGAATGGTCTAAGAACGCCTTCTGCCATAAGACTGTACAACGCATCCACTGTGTCTCTGGGCAGGGGCAACATTGACATTAACCTGTTTTTGGACTAAACAGTAAACTCTCTGCTTACATCTGGCTTTTTGTGCAATATATGCCAGGGACTTGTGCAATACATTTATATTTATGTTGTGTAATACAACTTTTTGTGTACTGTTCTGGTTTGTTTCTTTGTATATTCTGGATTGTGAGTTACTCTTAGTGCACTTCTCACTAACTGTACTGTATTGTGTATTATTGTATCATTTCGTTACACTGTGCTGTGTTGACTGTGTTAAGCCACTGTTGCATTGCAATTTCCTTCACGGGATCAATAAAATATAAGTATCTTATACTGTACATATGCTAAAATCACAATTCACTGCGAAATTAAACACTGAATGAAATTAACTGTTTAAGTTTATTTTTAGATTACTTTTTTAAAAAAAAAACTTTTCTTTAGTTGTAATTCAATGTATCACGCTTACTTTAAAATATTGAGATTAAAGAACAGGCTATAAAATGTTTGATTAAAATAATTAAACCACTGGAGCTGCTGTGTGCTTTTTCCCCCTCATTCTGTTAATGAAAGTGAAGTCTTTCCACAAACCTTGGCTTTTTTATGTTCTTCTGTTTCCTAGCAACTAACACCTGTTTCCACTAGCTGTTAGATGCAGTGTCTTGAGCCATTAACTTTATATTCTAATGGTTTCAAAATCACAGTTGAACAAGCACAGTGCTGAATTTAAAATACTGGATTTGAGTTATGGGAACTAATATGCAGCTTTTCTGTTGCATCGCCCATTTAAATGATACCTTTATAATGGACCCACTGCAGGTCACATGACCAATGACCCAATTAAAGGGTCATGCAAAGCTGACATTTAAGTGGGTAAATCACTGCACCATAATGTTATACATACTGTATATACTGTATATATAATTTATATGTATGTATATATATTTACTATAAACAAAGGAAGAAATTTATATTTACTGTAAAAAAACTCAAATAAAATAAAGGCAAGAATTCAAAACTAAAACAGATAATATATAATCTTTTATAACATGAGATTACATATTAATACATTTTAGGTAAACTGTATGATGGTACAGAATCAAGCTCAAGACATGTTACAATAATCACAGACCCAGGTCTTCAGACCCAGGTCACTCCACTGAGAGAATATATACCCTTAGTCTTCCTATTAGGCAGATGGAGAAAAAATATGTCCCCTGTTTCATAAACTGCAATGTTTAGACTTCCTTCACTGTTTCTATAAAAACTGCTAATCCCTCCTTGCATTTTTTGGAGGTTGGCTTGTGTCCATTCCCATTTCACAGCAACAAAACTACACCTACTGGAAGCAGGCAAATATACCCTAGCTGGTAGTAATTGTCCTAAGTGGTTTAGACATGCTCCTTATTCATTAAAATAGGGACATCTGTTGTCTGGCTTGAAAGAACAAATCTGCAGTGCGCTGAAATGTCTTTCAACTACACAACTAAAACTAAAAAGTACATTGCTGCCATCAAGAAAAAAATATTTATCTTCTGTTATTTGGCAATAACAAAATAATTATCTTACGAGATAATACATTATCCCGGTACTTTAAGTGATTATTACGTGATAGTACAATTGTAATGCAATACACATTATCATTAGTTGACTTCCATTTTTAGGCACTGGAAGCAATTTCACAGTACCCTTCCTTATTTACGGATAAGTATGAGTGTCCTCATGGTTATAATGACTGTGCTCACATTACTGTTGGTTCAAATTATGAGATTTCATCATGAACAAATCCCAAGCAAGTGCACATTCTGCAGAGTTGGACACTGTCACAAACACTGAACCCAGAGTTTCAGCTGAGCTCTCGGTTGCTGACAATGGAATACTGTTGTTCATAGACTCAAATAATCATTGGTATCTTGCAATAATCAGCTGATGCTCTATCTTGTAATAAAAAGACAAATTTCTTGTGATCATAAGATACCACAGGATTTTTTTGTCATTATAGGCAACAATGTGCTTCTGTAACTAAAGCAATGAAGTTTATGAAAATTATAACATGAATTAAAGCAAGCCTTTTGGTAGAACTTTTGTCAGTTTTTTATTACTTTGGTACAAAAAGTGGGTATAGAAAGTCACTACCCCTTTTGTGTTCACTTATCTAAAAAAGTTATTTTACTGTTGTAAAATTAATTAACGTTTTAGAATTTTATTTTCTCTCAGCTAATGTGGGTTACTGTGTGTAAATAAAAATGGAACAAGCCAAATGTAATTAGTTTTTATTTTCAAAGTGCCATACAACAGAAGGTACAAATTTTGAAAGAGGGTGGTGACTTTCTATACCCACTGGTATTTACCTAGTTGGTCTATCTGCCTTCTAAGACAAAGAATAATAAACACCTGCTTTATGAAGTGAATTGTGAGGAGGTATTCCTGCTATGAGTCAAGCAAAAGTATTACTGTATATATTTATGCACTAAAAATTGTTTAAAGCACATCTAGTCAAAAATACTTTATGCTAATCTATATGCTAAACACTTTCTTATATTTACATTTTTTACCATTATTTTATGGTAATCAAGGACTTCAAATTGAAGGTGATAAAACTGCTATGAACCAGAGAGCAAAACTAATCACCAGTGACAATGAAGTTTAAGCCTCAATGTTTGATATTTGTATGACAACTGTATTTGGGTCTCAGTGGTAAGGAAACTGTGAATGGGTTTGCACTGTGATGGTTATGATGCTTGCCCAAATAACTCCTTATAACAAGGAGACCAAACCTCAGCAAGGCGAGACAAATCTATGCAAACGTATTCTTCTGACAAGTGTAAGAAGATGGGAAAAGTACTAGAATCGCAGGCATTCCTGCCTTTATTTACTGGTACACAGTTGCAAGCAGAATTTGCATACACACTTTCAACTAACGTCCTAGTTACAATCATCTTTGAAGTTAAATAAGGGGTGATGGAATATTTTCATTTGTAAATGCAACAATTCTTTAGTTTAAAATGGCTGTGGGAAACTGCCTATCTTTGTCTTTTTAAGCAGAGACTGTACATGTACTGTAGTTCTTACTAAATTGGGGTAAGTAACCAACAACACAGTACATAAAGACAGGCTAAACTAAGTGTCAATAGTGGTTCTTTCAGGAGGCAAAGTGCAGCTGTTTGCTTGGTCCCAGTGCGACTTTAAACTCAAAAGCACATCAGTTCCACTTAGCCATGTTACTAATTACATGGTGCTTGTTAAACACCAAGTCACAGAATATGTAGACAAGTAACTGATTATTTAATTACTGGGGTAGTTTACTACTGTTGCCATGGCTCCGTAATTCACATACTTTTTATAGTGCCTCTGACATTAACAAGATTATAAGGATCACACAAAGGAGCAGCAACAGGATAGTTTTTCCTGTTACTACAGTATGCTATACTTAGCAAAGCAGAGTGCTTCTCTTTTCAAGTACTTGGGACAAAATCTACAAGTCAAACTTTAAAAAGTCACATATAAAATAGTTATCAAATAGCAATCATTACAAAGATAGTTCATCAGGAGTTATCCTCACAGGTAAGTTGTACTTTCAGTACCAAATGGGTATAATAGAGATGGTGTTGCCTAGCAAGACACAATGTCCTAGAACTATAAGAAAAAATGATGGCATTTAGTGTCTCATTTTAATCCTTCCAAACCTTCTAATTCAATCACCTATCAAAATGTTAGTCTGTCACATTTACTCACCCATTTGAAATCACCAATTTGTAACTGAACTTGACTCTGTGCTGGCATTCATACACTAGCCCCAGGAGTGGTGGAGACAGCACAGCAGTTTAACTGAGACATCTGCATCATTTCACTATTCACTGTACTACTTTCCCATTTCCTAGAATGCAAGAGGGCTTTGGTGTCAGGACAAGGACAGAACTCAACCACACATGCTTCAAAGGTGCCCCGACTATGTGTGGTGGTGTGAGCTTTGGTACAGCAGCTTGGTACACCTCCCATATCCAGTGGGAGAAAAGGAAATGGTTGCCATGATTAGTCATTGAGGAAAAAGCAGGGCACCAGCTCCGAAGCATCTTTCTATTATCGGCTTTCAGAATCATATGACATTTAAAACTGAACTGATGTGGAGGCTACAAGTGCTTATAATTAAATGAAATGACCAATCACAGAGAATGACAGTGCATAGGTCAAAGTGCTTGAAGAAGTGATCCAAAACTGTGCAAGTTAACACTATCTACTGCCAAGGAAAAAGTAAAGGATAATTTTGTTCTGAAAAGCAGAAAGAAAAAAACATTTCAGCTGCTGAGCCCTTCAAGCGCCAGATTCAGGACTGTACATCACAGGTAGGCTAACAAGGTACAGCGGGGATTTTGGCAGCACTTTCATTCTGATTGGTAATGAAAGTTGGTGGGTGGGAGAAGTACATTGAACAGACATGTATGACAGAATTCTGGGGTTATTTCTTCTTTTGTTTTGTTAAAATAAAGTGTTCAATTCAACCTACACGTCTCGGAGTCTATAGGGTAGCTCAGCCACAGGCCACCCAACCCAACATCACACAGACAAACTCCCTAAATGCCTGATGCTACAAAAAATATGGTAAAGACGAGTTGCATATTAAGTTAAGTCACCTTAACAGACACAAGAATACACATCCTGAGGGGGCATTCATCATAGCAGGTGATTTCAACAGTGCAAACTTGAAGAAAACAATTCTCAAGGAGCCCAGTCATCCCAGTCACAAACTGTTTTCTCTCCTACCGTCTGGTAAATGGTACCGAAGCATTCAGTCAAAGTCCAACAGATTACGGAACAGCTTCTACCTCCAGGCAATAAGACTGCTAAATAGCCAACCTGCAGCTCCTTTAGCAAATCACCTGTAATGGCTACATGGACATACAGTTTTCATTGTATTCAGCATACTGAACTACTTGGGCATAATGTATTGCATACACCATGGACACATAGCAGCTCCATTCATATTGAGTTTTATTCAATTTCTATTAAATTATTATCTATTATCATGTAACCTTATTTTCGTAACCTTAAATTAGTGATTTTTATGATTCTTGTGACTTTGGTGAATATTGTGAGCTCGCAGAAAAGACATTTAATTGCAAACAACTACTGCTGCACGCTGTATTGATGTGCATTTGATAAATAAACTTTGATCTGATTTGATTTTATATTAAATATATTCAAGGTGGGGAAAGGTTCTGGCTAGGGCTGTTTTTCTCTGCAGTAGGGGACACACAAGCCTTTAGCTATTTGCACCGATCATCAAGGCGTATCCTCTTTTTGCTTTACCTGGATGAGGAGGTCGGTTCTGTGATCTGCCTCTGTATCCTGGCATGTTTGATGAGGTGTTCTTTCAGAGCTGTCTGGACTTCAGCTGGAATGTCTGGGGAGGTCTGACTAATCTTCATGGCTGCCTCCAGAAGCTTCACCGAGCTCTTCCCATTTTCTTTGATCTCCTTTTTTTCTTCAGTTTCCACCACCTCTGGAGGGGCACTGGGGATATTCTGAGGGACGTTATTGGCATGAGACGTGAGAGCTTTGTTCCTCCAGCATGGCCAACACAGCTTCCAAAAGACAAAGAGAGAGACTACCAACAGGGCAAGCCCACAGAAACTGACGACTACAGCAAGGAGACTGACTGAGATGTCTACAAACAACCAGAGAGCAGAAGTAAGCAACCAGCATGACAGACAAACACGAAAGAGAGAGAGAAGGAGAGAGGAAAAGCAGCTGTGAGAAAGAAGAGATTTCAGATATCGAAGCAAGCAATATCAAAATCTAAGGCAGTTTAATAAAGATCATTTAATTTTGCTTCATTACAGTGGTGTCAGTGGTAAGGCAGTAATTAAGGTTTTGTCTTTTCATGGACTTTGCCTTTAATGAGAGCTTTGAGAAATTATCCCAGTGTACATAAAACCATTAACTTTTATTGTAAAAATGCTCTTGAATAAAAAAAGAATGAGGAAATTATGCAAATTAGTAAGATTCTGACATCTTCTGTACCAAAATCAGTTTAGGCTTATAGAATGTAAGAGGCTGAATACTTTATTGTTGAAGTATTCTTTTGTAGTTCAGTATTTTTTATTTATTGTACTAGAACTTTGATAACCTTAGTTTATTTTTTGTTTACGATTTACTATTATTATTATTAGTTCTCTGCAATTCTGATTGAAATAGATAATACCAAAACAAAATCTGGAGTCTAGCCTTATTGTTAAATGTTTTACAGTACAATAATACAATAAAAATAACAATGCGATCATACAATATACCAAGTTATGAATATGACATTTTGAAAAATTAAGTGTACAGAAATTTAGTAAAAATTAGGCAGATACGAATCTCAGTGCAGTGAAGAAAGTCACCTTCTTTATATAACAAAAGTGTTAAAAAATCTGACGTTTTGTGTGAAGTATGGACAAGCATTTGCAAAACTGTGCAGATAGTCTTAGCAACAACTATCATTTTATAAAAAACAGCAGTGCACAGCTGGCTCAGCACTGCCAGGCTGGGCTGGGATTAGTTACAGTAGCTGGGGCTCGTGTAGCTCCCAGCAAAGTCCTGTAGGCTCATGATGACATCACTGAGGGACACGCATCTCCTCCAATAGGCTGTGACTCTCTTGTATGTCGCCATGGAGCCGACAGCATATGAAATGAATGGCTCAATGGCCAGGCAGATCAAATGAGTCTGACTGCACTTCCTCATAACTCCCACATGGGTACAGGGTGAGCCAGGAAGTAAAGTTACATTTAACAATTCTACTCAGGGTATGTACTATACATAATAAAAAGCCGTAAAAAATATAGCAAATGTAGAAACCTCACTAAATATCCAATTATCAGACATTTAAGTGGAGAAACCAGATGAAGTTAGAATAATCTAATTAGAAAGCACAGGAGTCTAGACTACAGCAGAATACGAATTCATAACCTCCCCCTCCCTTTTGTTAGCAATCACAGGTGCACATTCTACAGGCTTTCAGTCACACAAAGTAATGCAGTCAGTGAAATTCAATTAAATATTTGTGCCAGGAGGGATTGAAATATCAAGTGGAATGAAATAAGCATGGAATTAAATTGTGGAAATAAATAAAATAGAACCTACAAATATTTTTTTTCTGAGCTCTCTAGAGTAAAGGCTTTGATTTTTAAATGCTGGTAAAAAAAATACTGGGTAAAACCATTTCTGCATCTAAATAATCTCTTGATTATTCATTCTCGCATTGAATCTGTAAATTTAAATATTGGATTTAAATTAGAGCTTTAATATGATAACTCATGGGGCGGTAGAGTAACAAAGTAGTTAGCAATGCCGTCTCGCTGCACTGGGGCCCTGGGTTCAATTCCTAGGGTGCTGTCTGCACGGAGTCTGCATGTTCTCCCAGCGTTTCATCTGGGCGTGCCGGTTTCCTCCCACAGTCCAAACACATACTGGTATTTGAATTGGCTTCAGGGAAAACTGGCCCTGGTGTGTGAGTGCCCCCTCAGACTGACTGGCATCCTATCCAGTGTGAATCCTGCCTTGCACCCATTGCTTGCTGGGATAGACTCCGGCTCTTCCATGACCAGGTATTGGATAAAGCACATGGAAAATGGATGGATGGATGGATGACTACTTATTAGCCGTTACTAGCTGGCAGAGGGGGCACCTGATTAAAAGAAGCATCTCAGGCAACACTAAGCACCTGACCCACCCAAGTACCACATCCATCACTGTGAGGGAAAAAGGACACTCCTGCGACTCCTGAACAGCGGAGTTATGGGGCAAATCAGCTAATGGAAACCCTGTCAAACACTTCTATAGATTGTTTATGCACAGTTACACAGCATTTTCTGGCCGTTTGCAATTGTAAAAAATATCTTTCACAAAGCCAGTTTCCTGCCGAAATGAAGTGCAGTTGAGCCTGACATGACACGGGTTCATTCCTGACCTAGCCCGAGTGGATTTTAAGTAACAGACACCTGTTGTACGTGACATTTTAGAAATAACTGAAAGGCAGGCATAACCGAATCAGAAATAGACAATGCACCGTGTGTAAAAACCTCCTGTATAGTTTTATTGCATATG
Source organism: Lepisosteus platostomus (assembly GCF_059453375.1). NCBI lineage: Eukaryota > Metazoa > Chordata > Actinopteri > Semionotiformes > Lepisosteidae > Lepisosteus > Lepisosteus platostomus. The sequence goes on along the minus strand of NC_142619.1, from coordinate 59,609,856 downwards.
CAACAGTCACTTCTAAACACCCATTCATGGTCATAACAGAGGTGACCAGAGCTGTACTCAGACCATAAAACGTCCTGCAAACCTGTTTGGATTCAGATTACCACAGGGGAAACACCTTGTGTGCGTCTTCTTGGGCAGAATTCCAGCGCTACTTAAAACTCATTTCAAACCTTCAGTGTACTGGACTATGATTTCTTGCTTCCTTTACATTGGCATGCACACAGTTTCTGACTCCATGAGTACAGAATGGTCATATACCAGCATGTAAGTCAAATGATTCTTAGAAGTAAATAAACTGCAGGTCAGTCTGAAAGACAGGCAAAAGGTACCAGACCAAAGGAATAGAAAATGGCTACAGGAAAGCCCAATGCTTCATTGCAAGAATGAGACTGGGAGAGCATTCTACTGTTTCTTAGAGTAAGGGGGAAAATTGTGCAAATATATAGGGGGAACACACCCTGCAGTCTGTGTGGGTCCTAATGATCCAGTACAGTGATGGGGACACTATACTATAAAAAAAGACACTGACCTTCGGATGAGACATAAAACCAATGTCTCTTAAAAAACAGTAGGGGTGTTACCCCAGTGTCCTGGCCAAATTTTTCCTTGGCCTTTACCAATCATGGCCTCCTAATAAGCCCCATCTCTGAACTGGCTACATCACTCTGCTCTCCTCCCCACTGAGAGCTGGTGTGTGGGGAGCGTTCTGGCGCACTCTGGCTGCTGTCACATCATCCAGGTGGGGCTGCACACTGGTGGAGGGGATCCCCATTACCTGTAAAGAGCTTTGAGTGGAGTGTCCAGAAAAGCACTATACTGTATATACAGTATATAGGATGCCAAGTGAAAAGTATATAGTTAGGGTAGAGCTAGTAAATCCACCTAATGCACATATGCATCTAAATTATACTTCAAAATGTCACATTGTACAATGTCACATTGTACATGTACATTTCAATTTGTATTGAAATGTAGAATGTCATGTACGGTATTACTCATTACAGACTGATGGTGATTTTGCTGTGTGTAATTTCTTTTGTACAGGTACAGAATATTCAATACTACAGGATGTGAAAAATCAAATCCGCCAAACATTTATCTCAACAAATTTACCAAAGCTCCTAAGCCTGGAAATTAAAACAAATCTGCATAAATTTACTTTAGTACATAATTTAAGACAATTTCTGAATTTTTGTCTACAAAATGTATTACTGCAAAAAAAAATATGAAGAGCTTCAAAAGCAACCATTCACTGTCCATAAAAGATTCAATTTCTTTTGGTTTGATATCCAAACGGTTCTTAAGAAAACTGCATTCCTGCTAAGTGCCATTTTTTTTCTCAAACCATAATCAGGAAGCAATTCTTTCGAGTGGAAATAAGAGGCGTTTTCTTGAAGAAAAAAAATCTTGTTAGGAATAACCCATAAAGCTATTCTGGCTGACCATATGAAATGTTCTTACAGGCATAATATGAGGTTCTTTTGTGTATGTGACATGTACACTCCTCAGTAAAATTAACATACAAAGTCACATCTTTTCAGCCAAACAAGCTGTTTGTCTCTTAGATGTCCTTATTATCTCTTCTACATGTGAGCATGCGTGCGTTTTTCTTCCTATGGATTACAATATTTTAAAATTACAATAGTTCTTCCAGCTGAAACAACGGGCAGAGCTAGCTCTGTTCTTGTATACCTGTCGGCATTCAGATGCTTGTAAAAGAAGGTGGGGACGCAGCATGAGGTGAAAACTGCCTAAGAAGTTTTCCCCAAAAAATATTCATTGAGCTAGGAAATCTTGAAGATTGATACAATTTATTTATACAGCATGAAAACCATTTAACTGAAATACAGGGCGCAACCCAGACAGTTATTTTCTTTAGCTGTATGTATTTTACACAATGCAATGAAGTTCCATTTGACATATTCATGGCTTAAATTTCACTTGTGTCTGCGGAGGATTTTTCTTTGGAGACAAGGACTGGGGAGGAGATAAAAGATATTTCTGTGTATAAAACTTTTAACTAATGCTGTTTTATCCATGCTAATTTGTTACTTTAAAAAGAATAACAGAACCTACTTTGAATCATCCCTGTCCAGATATACAGTATCTGACAGTCTTATCTGGATTATTAAAATTAATATTCCTGAAAGCTTCATCTTTCTCCCTTGATGACTCTCTTCAACTATTACTGTCCAGATCTGCACTACAAAAATATCAAAACTATAAATGATTAAATACAGTTGTTATGACACATGAGATAGTATAACTACAGAGCACCTCAGGACAAATTATCTAAATCTTTGAAGACTCACCTTTTTGAAAGACCCTCAAGATTTGCATGCTTTTCCACTAATTTACAATTTTTATAAACACCACACAATTTCTTTTTAAAAACATCCTTGAATTTAATTTGAAAGCTCTCAGTTTAGAAAGGGATAAACATTGTCATAATTACACTTTCCCTGACTGCTGCAGGTGAGAGGGTACAAGCATTGTACTGTATGCCTGTGTAAAAAGACAGCACAAATCACAAAATCTATCCATTTTCTAAAACACCTTTTCCAGCACAGCATCACAAGAAAGTCGAAGCCTAACCTGGCAAGCAATGGGTACACTCTGGACGGGATGCCAGGCTATCACAGGACACACACGGACAGACACACGCAATCACACCAGCACCAATTTTCCCAGAAGGCAATGAACCTACTAGTGTGGGAGGAAACCAGTGCACCTGGAGGAAACCCACGCAAACATGGAGAACATGCAACCTCCACACAGACATCACCCCAGGAATTAAACCTAGGGCCCCAGTGCTGTGAGGCATCAATGCAAACCACTGTATCACTATGCAGCCCTTCTTCCAACCTGCTCACCTAAATAAAGAACTTAGGAATCCAATCAATGTGAACGGAGGACATGGCCGAGGTGCTAATATTTCAGTTCTGCAGAAATCAGTCCTTTGTAGAAATCTCAAGTCTATCAGGTTGCTCCAATTTCGGTTTCTTAGTCAAGATGGAATTCAGATTTTAGGCTATTTTCATAAATAAACTCTTACCAACAAATGAGAATGACCACAATTGTGTTTATTACAGGAATAGTAAAGTGTTTTTTTCCATTTCTGATTTGTTCAGGAGAGACAAATCATTCTTGAATGTTTACTATCCCCATTTCCTATTATCCTGTTTATTCTCACTTATTACAGCACTAAGGTTAAGACCTTTAACACTCTAAACATAATAATAAAGACAAAAACAGAAAAAGTCTACTTAAAATGCATATTGCAAACAAAATTACATAATCTAGTCCATCTGAAAAGACACACCTACAGTGACATTTAAGCCCTAAGTAATAGAAGATGGACTTGATCTATGCCTGAATCACTATATATTAAGATCAAGAAGTCTTAATTTTGTATTGCAGCCAGACTGAATATTGATGCAGCAGCAATGTCTATAATGTGTAAATGACTATACTTTTCAAACACCTAGGTGGAATAAAATTTATTTCATGTACCGTACCTGTAGAAGTGAAATTATCAGTTTACATGCTTTACATTTAAAAAGCTTTGTAGAATTTCATCTCATCCTAAATCCATTATTACACATATGGCACCTGGGTGCTGTAATGGGAGATTGGCATAGACAGGGAGAAGGTGGGACTCAGTGCTGGAGCTGCTCTGGTTGTCAGAAGCCCTGCCAGGATTCCTGTATCCTCCCTGCTCTGTAAACAGGGCTCTGGAAATCAAGTCCTCAGTGGAAGAGCAGGTGGACGGAACACGAACCACCCGAAGAAGCCAGCTGAAAAATGAGAACGTCAGTCATCTTGATCTGCAAGCCCTTGGATCAAGGTTGCATTCTTTCAATATACAGTAGGTGCAGAAGCTCCCATTACAAATGAAAGAGGGCCATCTGGCCCATCTAGCTCGTATGGGAATGAGTTATCTCATCAAGCCATTTCTTGAAAGAAACCAGGATACCACTGGTTACAGTAGCTTGTTCCACTGTACTTCTAACACAGAGGGCTGTAGGGCTTCGTGTTCTCAGGTCTTAATGCACTTCCACAGTTTTCACTTGTGTCTTCTGGTTCATGTTTCACTGCTTTGATGAAATCTACTAGGTTTACTTTTCACTGCCTTTTGAGGGCTCTGAATACTTTTATCTTAATTTCAAGATTTTCATACATTTTTCATTTTTAATAGAAATGAAGGCGCCCCCCCAAAGACAGCACAAACGACAACACCCAGCTCATTCGTTAGTGCTGCGTTTGAGCCGTTGATAGTCGCATTTGTACAACTTTCATTCCCGAGATATAGCACCTTGTTTTTTCGGGGGGTGACCTTGCCCAGCCCCCCTACAACATCATAGGAAAACCAGACCAGTCTCATTCGTTAGTTCTGCCTTTGTGCTGGTTTGTGCCATTGAAAGTAACTTCCCTGCTGCTTCCGGTCCCGAGATACAGTATAGCACCTTGAACTCGGCAGATGGGGTCACTGGAGGTCAATGTCACCGTGCATGGTCACGTGATCACCAAAAAAACCAAGGCGCTATATCTTGGGAACGAAAGCAGCTGGGAAGTTACTTTCAATGGCACAAACAGGCACAAGCGCAGCACTAAGCAATGAGACCGGTCCAGTCCCCCAATGATGTTGTAGGGGGGCTGAGTGACGTCACGACCCCAAAAAAACAAGGCACTATATCTTGGAAACGAAAGCAGCACAAACGCTACTTTCAGTAGCACTAACAAATGATGTGGGTTTCATCGTTTGTGCTGTCTGTAGGGGGGCCAACTTCCACATTGGTTACTATTCATCTCCCACATGTAACCAATATTTTTCTCAATGATTTCCTGATTTAAAAGAAGAAACCTAAGGTTAGAGAAAAAGTTTATAGTGCAAATAGATTACTGAGCATTAACAGTATAATAGAACAAATGTATTAAGTGTCTTTTACAAACCAGGCACTGGGTTCCACTGGTATTTTAGAGGTTAATAATTCAAATGCCAGATTGCGCAAACCCAGTTTTGCTCTAGAAATCTCATTTCCTTTGTCTTCAGAGCAACATAATTACATTAATCACTCAACAGAGAGAAAAGGCTCACAGAAAATATTTCAGCTGCTTGTGTTCAATCCTAAAATGCTCAGAAACATTCTATTTGTAAAAAAATAATGTTCCTAATCTAGATATTTGCAAAAAGTACTTAATAGATTTAGATTTATTTGCTGCTGAGAGTGGCATTGTGCTTTATAATAATTTCTTTCTTCATTCATGGATTCTTATGCTTTTTCTTGAGGAATTCTCAGTTTAAAGTAGAACATAACTAGTGCGCTAGAAAATGACCACTTCATTACAGCTGTCCGTCTTTTATTCCTGGCACAATCCTGTCACGTCGGCCTGCAGTAACAAAGGAATCAATGTCACAGCTCACACCTGTTCTTCTGTGGCACACTCCCATTACAGGGAGTATGAATCACCTTGCTGTCATACTGTAAGTCTCGTCCTTATGTTCAGGGCCTGTCTCTGAGTCTCCTTCTGCAAAAGGAACCTCAGATATGCCCAGTTTTTAACGCCTTGGTCAAAGAAAATATTATGTTCTGGGGAGGTCCTTATTTCACAATATTCCTAAATGCATTCCATTGTTCACCTGCTGCTCCCAAAAAAAAAATAAACAGATTGCAGAGCTGCACTTGCAAGTAGATTCTTTTAAAAAAAAACGTGCATTACAGAGGCAGCAGCTTTAACATCTTGTGGACTGATCTCATCGACTTCAGAAGCGAAGCAGAGCTGGGTTCGGCCAGCACAGGGCCAGAGCTGCAAGGACAACCAGGATGTCTCTGCGAGTGTCCTACAGCAGGTGGACCAGTAGGTGTCACTCTACAATAGCATAGTCCCACATGAACATCGGTGCTCCTCTGTTAGAAATATTTTGCTGAAAAGAGACTTTACAAAAAAACTATGAGATTGCTGCAGTGAACACCTTCCCCTGCTATATAACTGCATTCATCGGGTCACCATTATAAATACAAATTTGTTCTTATTTGACCTGTCTGGTAATAAAATAAGGTTTATTATTACATAGGCTTTGCACAAAGGTAAGTCTAGGTTGTGCAGAAAATGATCCGCCATGGAGTTCCCCAGATTTCTACAGTGCTGCAATATTAGTATATTAGTGAAGATGGGCAATAGATGGGTTTTGCATCACAACCTCAAACACCATGACAACCTGCTGTCTGACTGGAGGCCCAGTTTTTCTTTATGTGTTTCTCACTGCAGAAAAAAAATGCACCACTCTCCTTAGCCTTCAGTAGTTTTGCTCCATCCCCTGAACCAAAGGCTATTCTGTGGGAAAGTACACCACATAGGCACACCAGGCCCATCATCATCGAATCACTGTAGCTCTCCAGGGGCAGGCTTAGGAGTGCCAGCTGTGAATTTCTTTCAAGCCCCACTAATAACTGAACAGCCTTTTCTTGCTTCTCCAGTGTTACAGCTCCAACTGATTTATTTGTAGTTTAAACCTCACAACTAAAAAGCTATCAAATTCTCACTCCAAGAGGGGATTTCTTCTTGGCAATATCATTACGTCCACTTCCATCAGCCCTGAATAGCAAAAGATGACTGTAGGTCTTTCTGATTAGTTTTTCTTTCTCAGACACCTCTACCTGCATCCATTTGCTTGCTGTTTTTTTCCCCAGATGTAGGTGTAATCCAATGTTGCCCCTACCAAAGAATGTGGCCAAAGTCAACTATGACTGAAACCTTCATTTGTGCTCTTCAGCTTTGAAATTGAGCTGCAACAACTAATAAAAACTTGGAAACAGCATTATCCTTTAAAATGAAGCTGGAGACTTGGGTTTATAAATTCCCATTGCACAACAGATTGTAAATTACACTTTCCTTTGTTGGTTTCATGTTGTAGAGTGCTCTTGGGTGCAACTCAAATATACTGTAGACATCATATAAAATTAAAATGTTCTATTATTAGTTGTTTAATCTGTTGAATTTTAAAATGCAGCATCCCTATAAACAGCCAAAAGAACAACCAATGAAAACAAAAATGAAGTTGTGTGACAAATCATTTACTTCTTGACATACCATAATCCACTGAACTAGAGGTAACTCAATTATCTTTGTGATGAAATGACAGCTGCTAAACAAGATTCTTTTAAAAAGGGTGCAATAGGTTTAATCTTGACAGTTTAGGTTCATTGGGATAATAAGATATATCTTTAAATTAAATTGCATTTATGACAAGGCTTGTTCAAAGACAACATTTTGTGCTTTGAATTGAAGATCAAACAACTAGTACTGTGGCTCACAGATAGTATTAATCTGGTTAGTGGCAAGACCGGTTTTGGATGCACTAGAGAAGACTCAGCAATGGAATCACGCATGAAGGACAGGAAAGAAAAGGAAAGCACCAGACATTTTAACAAGATTATCATGTTTAAGTAGTATTATGTGAAATCTGTTCCTAAAAAAGCATGCTGTGTACATTCTGAATCTATTTTAAAGATCTTAGGACAAACAAAACTATGAAATAATGGTTGTATACTTTCTACTGACAAACTGTTAATTTATCACTTATAATTGAAAAAAAACTCCTTTCTATAGATCTACACCAAGCTTTAGCAAATATCTTCATGCAATTAAAAACACCATCCCTCACACACATACCTGTACACACAAATGGTATTGTTAATAGAAGTGCCATCACGTAACTCTTGCATGTCTGTGGAATACAGTGCAATAATGACTGGATGTAAAGTTTTCATTGTAAGAATTATCATTCTAAAGTATGCAGCTGTTTTGGGGCTCAAGGCATTTCAAGCCAATTCCCTTCTTAAGAATTACAGTATTTATTGTATGAAACTAACTCAATTAATTTAATGTCTCACACCTTTAACACTTTTGTTCCAATGATTGTAACACGTGAACTGCAGTAAACACTGTTAGTCTTTACTGGAAGAGTGTGAAAGTTAATTGCTTACATTCAACACAATGTCAAATCTAATAAATTAGCTGTTAAAGTTTGGTTTGTTCTGGTGTCTTTTTAAGAAGGAAATCGTGAATTCTAAAGTCCTCTTTTTGCAAACTGAGAAACAACAATTCAGTGAAAGGGTGCACACTTACAGTATATGAAACAAACTTGTCATGTTTCTGGTCAGGTTTCCTTAGTCTTTCTGGGAAGAATGTTATAGGATTTTTTTCCAAATCACAGATGCCACCCTTTATTGCTATGAGAATTGGCTATACTTCTTGTACCTTGTAAAGATTATCACTTATAACATGCAGTAAACTATTATATTCCTACTTGATGTACAGTAAACCAGTTGGAAAGCAGTGATTATGGGAATAATGAAGTCAGAGGTTTCACATGTGGTTACACTATGCTATAGTACATCAGAGGTACAGGTATGAAACCTGTGTGTAGTGATGGCAGGTATCATTCCCCCATAACTCGTTTGCCCCAGCCACCTTCCTTAAACCACAGGCAGCTCATGACTGGTGTTGTGCGAGCTGAGATGGGCAGGTTGGAACAGAAGTGAAAGGACAGATCCAATCATCATCAAGGACTGTGAGACAGCTGCCTCATGCTGCAATGTCACCTGCCTACAGAGCAGATGTGTCATCTTCTGGCAACAGTTTTTATGATGACATTGCTACTCAAACAGAGCTGGCTCAGGTTCTGTCCTTGGCGTGACTCATTTCATAAGCATGATCTACAGTCAGCTCACTGGCTGCCCAGCAACTATGTTTCTTGCCAATCCTTTATTAGAAAGCTAAATTGTAAGCGGACAGCAACAGGCAACAGAATTATATTCACACTGGAACCATGATGTCAGAAGTGACCAGTGTCCATATATTATTCACATACAATATTCACTCGGTTATGGAAGGAATACTAACACACATTCAGAATGAGTAGCAATGTCCTCTTGGGTGGACACTTCTTATAGTCTCATTGTGCCAGCAGAGCCTCTTTAAAAACCAGACATACAGAATATATGCACTACACGTGAAGCTCATCACATTCTACAGAGGAAAAACACAGGAAGCATGCATATATATTATGAATGTACACACAATGTGTGTATTTATTGTACACTATGAACCATTGTAAAACCACATTTTAAAAATAATTGATTTAAACCACAAGAAAACCTCAAAGCTATGGGATTTCTTTTTGCAGTGAGCAGTAAAGATTTGTTTTCGGGTTTTTTTTGTAGATCACAGCTGTTTTTATTTTAGAGTGATCTCTCTTTAAATCCCTCCCCCCAATAACAAGTACAGTAAAAGCAATAGTAGTATTATATTTTTTATGTTCAGCTTAAATATAAATTATTTAATTATTTTATTAATCAATAGCTTAGAGCAGTTTCAATACCTACACAATATACATACTGAAGAAAATACAATTCTGGGCTTAATAAAAAATACTATGAATTTTTACTATTTAATATTTTTCTGAAACCGAGCAAAAAAGCAAACTGATACTGTATCTCCCAGTATAACTTTCTATGTACAGTATGAAATTAACTTATGTTTCACGTTCTACTACTTGCAGGATTATGCAAGTTTAATGTATTTTACATATGCACATTAATTTCCTGTGCAGAATAACCATACACTGTTGGTTCCATGAAGTTATGACCAAGTCGCACAGTATTCGTTTGTTTTCCGTTTCAAGATGATTCTTTCAGTCCTTCAGTATCGCACACATTGATTATACAGTAGTTAAACCGTTATTTTAATCATGCACATACGTTTTAAAACATCCATGAGATATTATTAACTAATATAAAAGTGCTATTTTAATTATTTCATCTGGACAAACATTTTGGTACAGAAAATATGTATGCATTTCATCTTTAGAAATGCCGTTTCAAACTGGGAACGATAAAAAAAAAGATTTAGGAGCCAAGGTTGAGAAGGATAATGATCCAAAGCTTATGGCGAATTCCATGCAATACCATCATGCTGAAGGCATTGTTTCCCTTTCAACTGCCCACTGACACAAGGATGCATTTGTATGAATGAAAACAAAAATTCATTCACATATTTTTTCACTGAGACCTGACATCTTTTGCACTGAAGCTTTTTCCCAGATTAAACCAGTCGTGCGAAGGGCAACATTTTAGTGTACTGTATATAACTTACGAATATCGTTTACTGCCATCGCTACCTTCCGTAACAGCACCAAATGTATATAGATTGACGATTGACAATGTTTGTTTTAAAGAGTCATTGAGATTTTCAAAGGATATTTTGACTCTTACGATCTCCAACATTATCGTTTTTATAGAAAATAAAAATGTCTCTGGTAATATTACATGCACAGCGCATTTAAAATCCTGATCGCGAGGTATCAGCGTTACCTTGTAAAACAGCATTCAGTTCGCAACAGAGCACTGTAAAGGAATTACTGTTCTCGGCAAGTGGCAACCTGTTGCAATACAGCTAAAAAGCTACAGGTGGGAAGCTGTCCCTCTAAGGGTTTAAACTGAATCCGAAAGGAAACTGCGCTTCTGACTACATTAACGGAAAAACAGAAAACACCGCAGTTACAGAGTACAATGCTAACGAGATCAAATTCGTATACATTTGAAAAATGTACACCTGGAGTACAGATAAAATTAACGTGCTGTCTTACGGCTACGCATGGTCCTCGACATCAAATCAAAGCATTAACCACTACGTACTGTCGTTGTCGTTTATTTCGTGCGTTCATACCTGGTACAGTAGGTCCCTTTTAACAGGTTTTAGTATTTTGCATAAAACAAAGTTAATACAAACCCTTACAGGGACTTCGCTTCTACTTCTCTATTCAGTCTCAGGACCATACTGGTTACAAAGGCGGAATAAACGCCCACACAGCCTATTGCTCTATTAGTAGCGCTACATCCCACACATTTGAGTTCAGCGTGCACTGTCATCAGGTAGTACATTGATAAAACACGGGCACAGCACAAGCTGCAAAGTAAGTAAAAGCAAAGAGTGGAGACCAATTTACCTGTGCTGCTTTTACCTGGTATGGTTCTCTCCAGGGGGAAGATATCTGTGCATTTTTCCCGATCTACTTGCCCTCCGAGGCAAAGTTCAGTAACGATCTGCAAAGCCTTTTTACACAGGCTGATACCGTCCTCAGTTTGGGAACCCATCTCCCTTTCTCTCCCTTTAAGCCATGGCTTTGTGGAGGATCTGTGAGGAGTGCTTAACAAGGCATCATCTGCACTGCTGAACGCTGCAGCGCTGTCTGGGAAGGCGCGCTCAACACAGTCATGCTCTTATTGACCATGGAAGCAGACCGACTCCCCGCGTGTTCTGGCGCAGCAGCTGCTTTTGAACAAAGACCATCCACGCTTCCATAGCGCCACTGTCCAATAGGAACACAGCCGAGGCTGAGAGGGAGACAGGTGGTGTAGTTAACAGTGGAATAATGGGTGAATCATCTGTGAGATGTTTTCAAGAATAACGCCTATAATTAACTTCTTTAAATGGGAACTAAAAAAAAAAGTCCGGTGTGCTTTTTAAATGCATTTCCTAATTATGTCCAACAATTGAAACACTACAACGCGTCTTTTAAAGCAAGAGGAAAAAAGATACTGTACATCTGAAGATTAATAACTTCATGATGTTCCTACTTTTACCATTAATACTGTATGTATTTGTTATTTCAAGAAGCTTGAAGCAATTGGTTCAGGTTTTGAGTTGTATTAGTTTGCTCTGGTTACTGGAAGATTTACTGTATAATAGACCAATAGCAGATTATATTTGTCCCGGCAAACTGACAGAAGTCAGTACTGTATATGAACTGCATTTCAGCACCTAAAGTACAGCTCCAGAGACACAACAGGATCTTGCTTTTGCATCTCTTCCAAAGGACCAAGAAAAAGGAGATTAAGTACCTTTTTTAGAATAATAAGAACCATCCTAATAGTCCATCTTCTTAACGATTTCGTCGTTCAGGTGTGACCAAAAGTTTCACAAAGTTACACCCATTTCTGGTCATAAATATTAGGTTGATTTGTATTTTATTATATGGAACTGTAGTGGGAGGTTTTGGTAATTTATTGTCCCAAAGCTGCTTAGACCAATATAGGCATGTGGGCAGCTTGAGACTCACCTACAGGAGCAGACAATGGGGGCAGGACGCCAGGGTGGACACACATAAAAGAAACTAGAGTATTCAGTGTAACCATTCATCCACAAAGAGAACATGCAAGCTCCACGCAGAAGGTGCTAAGATGGTTTATACTTCGGCGGAGCAGTGGATCTGTGGCTAAGGATCTGTGGCTGTGGTTGGAAGGTAGCCGGTTCAAATCCCGCGGCTGGCAGAGAACTTCTACTCTGTTGGGCCCCTGCACAAGGGCCTTAACCCCAACTGCTCCAGGGGTGCCGTATAAATGGCTGACCCTGCGCTCTAACCCCAAGCTTCTCTCCCTGTGTCTCATGGAGAGCAAGTTGGGGTATGTGAAAAGAAATTCCTAACACAAGAGTTTGTATATGGCCAATAAAGTGATCTTAAAGGTTGGAATCAAGCCCAGGAATTAGGTTTTATTTACCATTTTCAAAATGAGCAAACCAAATAATAAGTAGTAGAAAAAACAATGTCATGCTTGAGATGTACTGTTTTGTTCATTTGGAGTCGCAGGATCAGTACCCCTGACCTACAATTTTTAATTCTCTGTGCTTTACATTGAGGGAATGTTTTGAAATTATTTAAAAATTCAGAACCTGGGAAATGTTCTTTACTCACGGACATGTGATGTTCTGAGTCACACGTTTTCAATCAGTTATTTGTAAAACAGACATGTCCAATTTTCTCAAAAACCAGAGCACTTCCAAAGAAAGACACGTCTAATTTTTAAGCACGTGGAAAAAATAATTTGTTGAAGTAGATTTTATATATGTCATGTATATGTTTACATTTTTATTTGTGATGGAAATATTGATTTAGAGACTGCAGAAACTGTCATTTCTTTAATCCTGTCAGTATGTTTCTCTCTTCCAAACTTGGAACCACAGCTCTGTAAATCCTTAGGAACATCAAACTTAGGAACAGTGGAAATGAGGAATCAGTTATTAGAGTAAATCATTTTGTGTTTTATGTTATGTAAATCATTTTATGTTTGAGTAGAAATTGATTAAAAAATAAAACCATTTTCCCTTTACTAGGAGTTAACACTCTGATACTACGAAGGTGCAGATGAAAATGATTTACTGTAGTATGTTATAAAATAGATATTAGTGGTATGAAATCAGTCCAGAGAATAGTAACCTGGTTGACTTTGATTGACACTGACAAGCTGAAGGAGCGGAAACTTTTCTTGAACAGAGAGGATTACAAGGGCACCAGATGCAAGCATTGAAAATCTCCAAAGACTTTGACAAATTCAAGCCACTGGCCCTCTGCACAATCAACAGTGAAGTACTAACCAGAGGGCACAACTGGAAACTGTGCAGAGGTGAATTTATAACTGAGAACAGGAAACACTTCTTCCGATGAAAGGTTATAGGTGACACGATCGTCATCGCTCCGCTAGAGGGCACTCCGTCCCTTTTGTGTTTTTTCATTATCACGTTCACCTGCCCCTTGTTCCGTTCATTATTTAAACCCGGTTCTCCGGAAGCTCAGGGCTCTGCATTGGGAGATGGACTCCCGGAGGCCCGCCTAGCACCAAGTCGCCCTTCGTCCGCGGCTTGAGGGCACAGGCTTCTGATCAGGCGTCCAGACCAGTTGAGTCCGGGGCTCGGAGTGCCTGGCCTCGTCATTCTGTTTTTAATTTCCTTGTGCCTGTCCCTGATCCCGTTCCTGGTTTTAATCGTGTGTCTTGGATGGATCTCCCAGCACTTGGACCCTGACTGTGCCCTAGTTTCCCGTTTTGGACTTCCCTCTTCTGGACTTGTTCACCTGCCCTCCCCCATGCACCTGAATCACTGTCTGCACCGCCCCCTGTTCGCCATCCCTACCATTCCTATCCGTGTTTTCCCCGTAGTCCTTTTCCAATCACTTCTGGATTTTACTGTCTGCACAGGGTCCTAAACTACGCATTGTTACAGCTCTAATATTGCGACAGTCAGAACAGGCCCCCGTTACAATGGGAATCAGGAACATGCACCCCAGCCACAGTGCTGTAGCTTATACACTGTCCTCTTTTAAGAATTGGCTGGACGAGATGTTGTGACCATTTAGCTACTACAGAATAGATGGAGTCCTTTGGTTTGTAACCTTTCTTAAACTGCCAATTCATTTAATTGTCCATCTTTTAATATTCTACAAAATCTTCCTTGGCATACTCCACCTCACTGATGTTGGAGTTTACACATCACATGTAGTTATATGATTCACAATGGAAAGTTTAATGCTGTGAAAATGTAATCAGCATTAATCACTTTCTGACTGTTTGCTCAGTAGGACTTTACATTAAACGAACTGAGAATGTTACTCTCTTCAGATTTTTCTCTCTCCAGATTTGATGTAACACTTTTGATTAGAATAAAATAGATAGTCAACAAAAAAGGGAAAACTCCACTATTTTTATCAGTCCTTGCTGTACGTGGACCGAAGTCTAACACTACTGGAAGTTTATTAGAATAAAGATTAAAAGAAGTGCTAGACTTGTCAGATTAAATGGCAAATTTGGGATATCACGCTGCCGGAAATCTGACTTTAAACCCATTTCACAGTTGGTGTGTTGTAATTAGGAATCATAACATGCCTCATGTTGATCAGTCTTCTTCTGGCTTTGGTATATGGTCATGTACTGTATATACTGTATTATGATCATATTGATTGATCTTGGATTTCTTTTGTTACAGCACTAACTTCTGATTGCATAATTGGTTTTAATAGTAATAACCAATTCCTTTTTTCAAATGCCCTAACAGGTATCAAATGCTAAAATTATGGGATGACCCATCCTGGTTTGTAGAAAGAGGTATCCTGCTTAAAGTGTGTATAGAACAAAAGCAACTCTCAGAAACATACTGTACCTTACTAAGAACTGATACTAAAAACAGCCAGCAGCAATATCATCCTGCAGCTCACAACTAATAACCCACTTAAGCTCAGCAGGCTTGAGCCTGGTCAGTACCTGGATGGGAGACTTCCTGAGAAAAGTTTGCTGCTGGAAGTGTTGTTAGTGGGGCCAGTAGGGGGCACTCACCCTGCGGTCTGTGTGGGATCTAATGCCCCAGTATAGTGATGGGAACACTATAGTGTAAAAAGGCGCTGTCCTTCAGATGAGACGTAAAACCGAGGTCCTGACTCTCTGTGGTCATTAAAAATCCCAGGGTGTTTCTAGAAAAGAGTAGGGGTGTAACCCCAGTATCCTGGCCAAATTTCTCCCTGGCCTTTACCAATCATGGCCTCATCTCCGAACTGGCTTCATCACTCTGTTCTCCTCCCCATTGAGAGCTGGTGTGTGGGTAGAGTACCGGTGCACTTTGGCTGCTGTCGCATCATCCAGGTGGGGCTGCACACTGGTGGAGGAAAGTCCCTGTTACCTGTAAGGCGCATTGAGTGGAGTGTCCAGGAAAGCGCTATATAAGTTGTTGTTGTTATTATTATTATTATTATTATTATTATTATTACTATTATTACAGGTATACGTATGAAGCAGAGTATAGAGGCAGCTTCATAATTATGTAAACTCCACTGCACACCTCTGATGGGAAATGAATGGGACTGTTGTGTCCTAAGTGTGAGTCTGTATTTTGCATTAATTTCCTCCCAATCTGGTCTGGCTTCCCATCTCAGTTGCAGTCCCAGGACAGGCGAAAGATGGGCATGGCTCTCCCCGGGAAGAAGCTGCTTTCTCAACGGATGAATTGATCATGTACACTGCACTTTAGAATAGGCGTCATTATGTCTTAGAATTTTTATAATTTTTCATAAAGGGTGACAAATCAGTCTATTTAAGGTCAGAAGTAGCACATAGAGGTTTCAGATCAAGGATGTCTTCTGTCTTCTGAATAAAATGGCAAGGAGGACAGCAGTTTAGATTTATCACAATTTTAGGACTTTGTTACTGACATCAGATTATTTTTTAGGCACAGTTAATTTACTTTTGCATGGCTTCTTACAAGAGTGGTGTGAAGCACTTGGCTATTGATTCGCTTTCTGGTGTTTGTGTGGGAGTTGAAAACCCTGGGCATGGATACAAGGGAGAATGTAACATCAACACAGATTACACTGCAGTAGGCATGCCCTAGAAATCAACTAAGCAGATTTGTTTTTCATTCTTTTACTAACGAATAAGATATGCCATGTGCTCTATCTGTTGGTATACATTACAGAACTAAAAAAAGTAGCACAATGTTTTCTATAGATTAAAGTGACTCTTAACAAGTACTGTACAGTAATCTTTTTTGAAAGCATTTTTTTAAACAAATCATTTAATAAATTTACGGTGATACATATTCTGATATCCTCAGCTATATAAATAAGTGAAATATTATTTTTTCCAACTACAAATTACATGGCATCTCACACAAGAGATCTTGTGTGTCTCTTGTCTTGGGTTTAATTAACAGCATGCTGCATTGTGTTGATCTCATAGCTCTAAGAAGAACAGTAAGACATTTTTTAGTAGGATCAATAAAATAAATCAATAAATAAACCAAGGATTTTTTTTTTTTAATTTTAGGGCAGCACAGTGGTGTGATGGCTAGCGCTGTTGCCAGATAATGAGTCCTGGATTTGAATCCAGCCTGGTTTACCTTCCGTGTGGAGTTTACATGTTCTCTGTGGTTGCGTGGGTTTTTGCTGGCTGCTCCAGTTCCCTCTCACCTCCCAGAAAGACATGTTGGTTATATCTGACTAGCTAAGCAATGTGTCCATTTCTCTGTGGCCCTGCAGTGGCATCTCATAGGGGTTAGACAGAAGTCCCACGTTCTCTGTTTCATCTTGTACCCTGTGCTTCTGAGATCCAGATTGCTGTGACCCTCACTGGAATAAGTGACATACTGTTCAAAGCCAGGTATGGTAGCTAATTTGAGAAGGAAAATGGCAAGTTCTTGTGCAGTTTCATTATGTGAGCAATTGAGAACATTATAAAATCCACATCCATCTAATAATAATCAATTTCAGTAAATAACAGTGTAAAAACAACAAATCATTTCCAGGCAATGTAAATTTGATCCTTCTACATCACAATTTTTAGTATTTTACAGATTATTGTTCAACCCTATCAGTACATCTGTGTGATAAAATACCCTGTGTTTTCCCTGTGTTGTCAGAGGAATCATAAAAATAAACACATTCCCAACATATAATGCCAAATAATATCTATTTAATTGAATCCCTCAATACAAAAAAAAACCCCAAAACAAAATGCTTACACAAAAAAAACAATACTCTATAGCTATATCTATAAAAATGTGGTACAGGCCTTGAATAAAAAGAAAGCAAGCTGTGGAGTTGCACACCGACGGGATTACTTCACTCTCACAGGAGTTCTCAACCTCCATCTATCTAGAGGAGTCAAGGTCTTGTGACAGTGTGAAAAGTTTTCCATGGTACCACCACTAGAGGGCCTTCTAGCTGCCCCTCTCTAACCTGTTTCGTGTGAGAATGTGAATCAGCACCACCTGGGTCCTCATTAGAAAACCCTATAAAACATTCTCGCGCGATTCCCCTTGTGTTTGCCTCAGAACCCGGGCGACAGCAGACGTCCGTACTAAATCGTGATCAGCGCCCTGGAGTCTCTCACAATTAGTCAGTAGTTGAGGGCTAGAAGAAATGCCTCTCTGAGACTACACGTTGGAGAAAAGGCAGCCCAGAGAAACCCAGTCTGTCACATTTGATGCGGGGCTGTCTTAACCAGTAGTCAGCATGACAGACCATCTGAGTCTGCTGGAGGAAGCAGTTCGAGCCATCATGGTGTCTGTAACTGTCCAGAGGGAGGCCAATGAATTACAAAGGCAAGCTCAAGACACATTACAGGCACAGCTCTCATCACTCCAGGAGTCACCTCTACCTTCAGGACCGAGTGACTGCCGTGTAGGATCTGTGCCGGCAGATGGGAGAGAAGATTATGGCCCCTCCTCCTGTAACTACGCCCATCATACCAGCACCGACAGAGGTACAGGTCCAGCCCAGTCACGTCCTGCAGAATATGACACCTGAGGACGACATGGAGACATACTTACAAGCATTTGAGAGGACTGCAGAGCAGGCACAGTGGGACCATAACCTGTGGGCCAGCATCGTAGCCCTTTCCCTGTGTGGTGAGGCTCAGAAGGTATATTAGGAATCAGACCTGGACAGCTCTTTTGCCTCTGACTACGAATGACTTAAGGCCCAAAATCTAGCCCAGGAAAGGGTCACAACTCCCGTCCAAAATAGGACAGTGGAGCACATCATCCTGGATACATACCTGTGGCAATTACCCCCAGAGGTACGGCAGTCAGTCTCTCAGCACGACCCCCAGAACGTGGATGATTTCATGGTCGTTCTGGAGAGGCATCTTGCCACTGTGACCATCGCCAAGGAGAGCGTCTCTACTATCCATCCGGGAACTCGCCAGGATGAGAAGAAGACGGAAGCTCAAAGCAGCTGCGGGGTCCGCCCCAAGCCCCTGATGGCCATTTTATTCCAGAGCCACACTGCAGGGGGAGCTCACAGGCCACCCAGCTGTTCCAGGTGTGACTTGGAGGGACATGAGGCAGACCAATGTCTTTCGGAGGACATGAAGAACATGGACTGCAACATCGTTTATGCCTCTATAAGCGAGCCTCTGGGAGGCTGCCTGCTCATGGACCGAGCCCCTCTGGTTGAAATGGTATATCTAAATGGGCAAGCCCTGCATGCCCTGGTCAACTCAGGAAGTGCTCTCTGTCTGGTGTCCCCAGGGGTTTTTCTGTCTCATCAGATTGAGGAACTTCGCCAGATTACCCTAGGCTGCATCCACGGGGAGCAAAAGAAAAACCCCAAAGCTCACTTGTGAATCCGCCTAAGATCTCAGGGAATTGACATCCAGGCTGCCTTCGTACCACACCCCCTATTCCGGGGAGAAACCTTTCCCAATATAAGGAGCTTTATGCCTCTGACTGCCCTCGGAAATGCAACGACAGCAACACCTTTTCAAAGAAGCGAGCAGTGGCTGAAAAGAAAAAGAAGGTAAAGACTGAGGTCGCGGTCTGTGCGTTAGGAAAACAAAGTGGTAAGGGGTTGGCCACTCAAAGTGACCTTAAGAGTGAATCCTCCTCTCCTTCTTCTTCCTTTAGAACTAGGAGATCGGAGCATTCCTCAGCCTGCATGGACCCCCTCGATGACTGGGAGATGGGGATTTTTACAGCGGATTTTGAGATCAAGCAGAAGACCCTACACTCACCCATGCCAAAGCACAGGTAGTCAAACTGAATGGACAACCTGTCGAAGGCTGTCAGAAGCATCCAAATTCTTTCATCATCAAGAACGACCTTCTTAATCAATGCAACAGCCCAAATCAGGATCGACTTCTGGTTCCGCAGAAGCACTATCAGTTTGTACTTCGGCTGGCTCAGTCACATCTGCTGGGGGGGCATCTCGGGGTAGATAAGACGTGTGAGAGGGTTTTGAAAAGATTCTTCTGGCCCGGGGTATATGCTGACATCAGGCGATAATGTATAGCTTGCCATGACTGTCAGCTAAACGCACTGACGCTGTCACAAAGCATCTTTCAGGACCCTATGCAGACAGCAAAATCCGGAAGGTAGTGAGACAAACACGTGGAAAAAAGACTAGAATAGTTGCTGGAAGAAGAACAGGGAGCATGTCCAAGGTGCGCTGGTGTTCGGGGGGGAGTGTCCAGGGCAAACAGTCCAAGGAAGTCCGTAAGATTATCCAGGGAAAGCCAATGTCCAAAGCCAGGTGATCCATCCTGACACAGACAAACGAGGTTAGAATCCGGAGCAGGATCCAGCAAAGGGTCGGGGGAATAAAAGGGAGGTAAGAGGACCAGACGCTCCCAGTCCCAGACCCAGATGGTCAGGACGCCGTTGTGAAGCCTATGCCAGCAAGTCACTCCTGGACTCTCAGGTAGGCGGGCTTCTGGGCGTCCATCTTCAAAAGCTGAGCCCACATTGACAGGAATTTCTGGCTTTTAAAGGATGGGGGCTGGAACTGGAGGCAGGTGCAGGAGATAAAAAATAAACTAGGAAGGGCTGGAGCGTCCTTAAGAGAAAGGGTTTACGACTGTGACAGAAGCCCCACCTGCACGCACTGCTGCAGCCTCTCCCTGTGATTGGACCTTTACCCAAAACGGCCTGGGGGCACGGATACATCTCAGTCATCACGGTCTATGCCTCCCAATATCCAGAGCACATTCTGCTTCGAAGGGTTGTCAGTAAAAGTATCGCCAGGGAAATGGTAAACTTGTTCGACCAGGTCGGGCTGCCAAAAGAAATTTTAACTGACCAGATAACACCATTTACCTCCTGGCTAATGCAGGAAGTCACCGACCTCCTGCGAGCAAAATTCTTAAGGACTTCCATGCATCACCTGCAGACCGATGGCTTGGTGGAGAGGTTTAATAAATTAAAACCCTTTAACAGATGCTGAGGAAGGTCTCTCAATCTGAAAAAAAAAAAGACTGGGACCTACTCTTACCCCTGCTTATGTTCGCTATCCGGGAAGTGCCACAAGCCTTAGGGGTTCTCTCTATTCGAGTTAATCTATGGGAGGCAACCCTGGGGGAACCTTGAGATTGCCCGAGAGTCCTGGAAGGCACAACTCCTCTACCAACATCCTGGATTACGTGAACAAGATACGCCGTTGTAGAGTGTATGGCTGTGAAATGTGGGCTGTCGAATCACTGCTATACTATCTGTTGGCCAGGGAAATTATTTTAGTGACCAACCATGCTCCACTCACCCGGATGAAGACAAATAAGGAAGAAAATGCCTGGGTGACTCAGTGGTTCCGTTCCCTTCAGCCACACCAATTTGAGGTGAAACATCGAACAGGGACAGCCCACGGAAAACACAGATGCTCTATCAAGGCGACACAACTTAACCGCTTAGGGTGGACCGCTCTAAGCTGAGGGGACAGATGTGTGACAGTGTGAAAAGTTTTCCATGGTTCACCACTAGTGGGCCTTCCAGCTGCCCCCTCTCTAACCTGTTTGGCGTAAGAATATGAATCAGCACCACCTGGGTCCTCGTTAGAAAACCCTATAAAACATTCTCACACGATCGCCCTGGGTTCCCCTCAGAACCCCAGCATCAGCTGCAAGACAGCAGACGTCTGTACTACATCGCGGTCAGCACCCTAGAGTCTCTCATAATTAGTCAGTAGCTGAGGGCTAGAAGAAACACCTCTCTGAGACTATGCCTCAGCTCTCTACTTCTACCAGAAGTATCGACTCTCCGCAGGCAAAAAGGCAGGCCAAAACAAACCACTCTGTCACAGTCTGTAAACCTTACAAGATGGTTGACCATACAAAAGTCATAATAAACAAATCAAGATACAGTTGTGGATCCACAACGTAAAATATTCCAATGCAGTCAAAACATATAATGCGACACATAAAAGATTAACAGTAATGCGCATATAATAATTATGCCTTTCTGTTTTCCATTTGTTATGGAATGGTGATCCTATCCTGGTCAGGCGAGTACTGTGTGTATGTATTGTGGTGTCTCCGGGGGAAAGTTTATGTAAATTAAAGTAGTACTCACACCACACTTTTCTTTCCTGAGTTTCGTGGCATTTCTTCCTCCAACTATCTTCCAAATACAGTCCGTAATCCGTTCCCTTAATCCTGATCCGAACCGAGTTCCAACAGTCCGTAATAAAGCCAATCCGCGATGTATCCTTATCCAGTGTCCATAATCCAAAAACCATAAACCTTTTCTCCTTTCAGTAGTCCGTTATTCTTTAGCCCGATCTTTAACATACACCTTTCCTCTCTTTTCCTCCAAACCGCATTCACCTTATCGGCTTCCTCCCTGTTCACTGCCTCCGGGGCACTTATATTTTGGTTCCTGATGCGGCTCAGCTGTGTCTCATTGTTTCTCAGGGTAGACCCTTTCCATTTACCGGTCAGCTGATTCTTTTTGGCAGCCATTTTGCTAAGGTCCATATCTAGTATTTTAAGTAGGTCAATCTGAAAATACCTGTTATGAATGACCCTTCCCCTGGTCATGTTACAGTATATAAAAGACTTCTCAAGGTCATGTGATGCAAATAAAAAACAATATTTAATCACATTACTCCCCCCATCTTATAAAGAAAAAAGGATTGGAGATGAGACCTTGAGATAAGAAGTCAGCCACAATGTTTGTTACTCCCTGTCTGTGAACAGTGCGAAACTAGAATGGCTATAGTGACAAAGCCTGGCACATCATGCAATGATTGGTGTCCTTCAGACACTGTGAGGCTTGATGATCTGTCTCCAGGGTGAAAGTTCACTCCAACAGGTAGTAGCAGAGACCTTCTAGAGCCCATTTTTCAGCCAGGTACTCTTTTCAACTGTGGTATAATTTAGGAAACAGATTCCTGTTTAGAAAGACTATGGGATATTTCTTGTCCCCCTGACTCCTGACTCAGATGCATCTGTCTGAACTTTGAAAGGCTTGTGAAAGTCAAGTCTTCGCAAGATGGCACTGGTGGCTTTGGTTTGCTGCAAGTGACAGGAGGCATGTTCACATTTATCTGTCCAGTTATATTTGTGTCCTCCTCCGGTTCTAGTAAGGTGTGAGAAAAGCAAGGCAATATGGGCGATGTTGGGTACAAAGAAACAGTGCCATCTGACCAAAAAGGAACGAACCCCTTTCCTGGAGTTCTACAGGAAATGATGGCAGCTACTTTACTGACGGCGGTTTGGTAAACCCATTTCCTGGAAAGTACCCCAGATACTGCACCTCCTGATGGGCAAACACACATTTGGCTCCATTCATTGTAAGTTTCTTTTCCTGGGTCTTTTAAAGCACTACCTCAGAACCTCGGTTAGATGGCTAGGCCAGGTGGAAATGTAGATCACCACATCATCCAGGTAAGCAGACACAAAGTTATGTGGTCAGTAGGAATATGGTCCATCATGCGCTGGAAAGTTGCTGGAGCTCCATGGAGTCCAAAAGGCATGATCATGAATTGTAACAATCAAAAAGGTCAGCTCCCAGGATTCAGCAGTTAAAGGCACTTGCCAGTTCCCATTGTCCAGATCTAAGGGAGTTAGATAGATAGCGAGTTAGATTGGCCGTTTTACCCCAGCTATCTGATAGTTTGTCAATGCATGGTCACAAATTCTG
Source organism: Lepisosteus platostomus (assembly GCF_059453375.1). Lineage (NCBI taxonomy): Eukaryota > Metazoa > Chordata > Actinopteri > Semionotiformes > Lepisosteidae > Lepisosteus > Lepisosteus platostomus. The sequence continues at coordinate 59,586,621 of NC_142619.1, read as the reverse complement.
AAAGTTTATTCAGAATGTCACCTTCCCATCCCTCTTTGGAACAAAATCAACTAAGCCGCTCCATGAACTGACAGATGGTTCAAATACTCCAAGGCTGAGGTGTTGACCTCCTCCTTCAGAGCAGCGCTCATGCCTTCAGGAATATGACATCCATTGAAGTACTGGATTGGGGTGGGGGTCCTCAAGTTGGATACAGTGAGTAATGGCTGTAGTACGCTCTAGCTGATATCTAAAAAATGTTGGAACTGGTATAAGAGCTTGGCCAGTTTGTATTTCTTCTGTCCTTTTTGATGTATCCAGAATACCATATCTCATGCTAAGGGTAAATGCTTCCTCCGGTTCTTTGTTTTCCTGGATGTGGTGCACTAGCTGTATGGTTTCAACTGGTCCTGACTCCTCTCAGGACTTAAACAGGTTTACTGTACATTGTATATCTGCGTCTCCTCCTCCCCTTCCTGTGAAGTTCATAACTGATAGGCCCCATTTTCCTTAGAAGTTTAAAAGGCCCTTGCTGTGAAGCCAGCAGTTTGTTCACCAGGGGAGATGGCAGCAGGAGGGCCCTGTGACTGGGTTGTAACTCTATTGTTCTGGTTTGCTGACCACACCTTGTCTTTTGAGTGCGCTGTACCTCCTGCAGGATTTCTGAAGCCATCACTTCTGTATAGCCTGTACAGCCTTCCAGGTGAACCCTCATGTGTAGGATGTAATCCATTACAGAGGGGCTCATTTTCTCCTGTGGATCTTCCCAAAGCACATCCAGTAGGCCTCTCAGCATACGGCCATATACAGTTGCAGCTCAAATGCTGTGAAGCCTGTTGATGATCATGGTGCTTCTCCATGCGCAAAAATTAGATACAGCCAACTGTCCCAGTCCTTTCCTGTTCCAGAGACAAATCTCCTTGACATGTTCTTGAGAGTTTGATTAAACCACTCCACAAATTTGTTTGTGCATGGCAGGCACTAGAGCGCGCCATGTTTCATAGTTTTAGCAAATAGTAGAGTGTATGGACGTGACTGATACTGGGCATAACTGTCTGGTTCTGAAGACTCACATCTGTGATGTTTGGAGAAATGGGATTCCCTAGGTCTTACCTATTTTATTTTCTTGTACATGGAAGTGTTTTGTAACTTTTTGAAAATTTGAACTCAAGAATCAAATAAGTTCATACATTCTTTACTGATAAACTTTAAAGTGAACTTTATCTTGTACATGGCAATGGAAAATGATTAAGATATGTGGACTGCAGTTACAGGCAATAAGCCACCAGAAGGTACTATACTGTAGGGCCTTTAATTAATTGTAAATAGCCACATTAGGCATGCTTAGCTTAATTGGTTAATTGGTAAATGATTTCAAATTTCACATTCTCACACTGGTGTACTGGGATAATTATGATATAAGTCAATGGATGTAAAAAAATAAAGGACAAGTCTGCATAAAATGGATTTTAAGGAAAACCTGCCATTTCACAAGATTTGTCATAAAAAGTGTATACACGGTAAGATGAATTATTATTGTTAGGATTTTCTACAACTTACTTGTGACATATACAGTATGAGTAAAAGTTAGTTTTGTTACAGAATTCTTTTAATGGAGAAGAATTAACTTCTGAACACAACAGTATCATAACGTTCTCCATTCTTGGATGCTTTTAGGCAGGTAAAAGTTTCAATAGGAAAGGCTTTGTTAAATATCTGTGTCATTTACAGACAGTTTACCGTTGGACACCCTGCTGGATGCTGCAGTTCCAGGAATCAAAGGCCCATTCTGTAGCGATAAAACAGCTGTTGACTGCAGAGACCAACAAGTCCTTCTCTGCTGGTCTCTGCGTCATCTCTTGCCTGCTCCTGTTGCTTCATTCTTTCGCTTAAAGTTCAGCAGCAAGGCCAGACAACCCCTTTTCTTTCATAAACAAAAAAGCTGGATCGAGCATCCATAAAGTGGTGAGCCTGAAAGGACCCATTAAGGCCAATGAATCAATTTAGCACAAAGCAGTAAACCTGTGCAAGTCTTGAACTATCCCATGTCTATCTCTAAAAGCCAATGTAGAAAGACATTAAACTTTCACAGTGCATAAAAGCATTGCACAGTATTACACTTACAGTATTGTTTTCAGGGGTAATCCCATTTAACTATCCACTGAAGCTAACCCAACATTTTAAGGAAAAAAGAATTTGTTTAAAATCAACAACTATCTTAAGTGCTGCCTTCACAATTCAAATAATAGCAAAGCACTTGAGAGAGCAGGGCCTTAAAAAATATTGTCTGTAAAATTCCTCCCAGATTGACTATAGTCTCAGATAAAGCACTGTTCTTTTAAACATTCCTGCCCTGCTGTTGAACATATTGGTTTCTGAAATAGAATGCTATCTTTAAAAATAGGGTTGGTTGTTTATGAAATCTAGTCTTGTCTTTGAGTAAAATAAAAACAAGAAGTGTGCACACAATTTTATTTTGTTGTTCTACTGAAACCTTATTAGATTTATTGGCTGAACATGGTGGCAACTTCCCATGTCCCACATTTCTATTATTTTAATCTTGTTTGTTTTTATATTTAATAGACCTTTTAACTTTTTGGAAAAAGTAAAGGTTTATTCTATGCTGAAAAGAAAAATGAAACTCAACGTTTCAACAGTAGAGCCTTCTTCGGGTGTGAAGAAGGCTCCACAGCTGAAACGTGTTTCATTTGTTCTCTTTTCAGCATGGAATAAACCTTTACTTGCGCCTTTGTAGTCTACACATGCTGATGCAGCTACTGTACCTACTTGAACTACTTTTATCTTTTTGACACACGTTAATGTTATCAGAGAATATAAATGCTATCCAAAAAAATTCTAAAGTGAATACTTTAGAGAAAAATGTGAACATGTATTAGCTGAATGCAGGAACATTTTCAGTGTGTTTCTGTACAGTATATATATATATTTCAGCTATATTTTTTTCTAAACTTGTTCTCATGTTGTCAACGAGTTCTACAGTATGTGTTAGCACAAGTTTTGCCTTGTTCTACTCCAATTCCCATTGTGTTTCAATAATAAAATGCAGCAGAAATACTACTAGGATTTACAAATGTACTCAACATATTTATGGTTTACTTAAATTAAAAGCCATCTTTTTTATCCAGGTATATTCCATGTGTGTATCACTTACTCTATTAGAGTTTACCATAGTAATGGTAGGGAACATTTTTGACAGTGTCCCTGGGCAAGATGCAATCTGTGAATGTCTTAAGCCTCTCACATTCCCCCCAAACAACAGAGTGAACAGGCAGGCACGTAAATCCAGTTAAATAAAGAACTGACCACCAGAGATAATTGCAATGCCTTTAAATCTCCATTTGGACTCAGACCAAATGATTCCTATCACATCTAATGATCACATAAAGGTATTTGATTGAATCATGTTTCCGTCATGCTTTACGATAACATTACTTCAGTGTTCTTTGCTATATTTTTCTTTGTCTTCAAAGGAATGCTTTCCAATATCAGGCTCACCCTGGCTGCTGCTCTGTGGGGTGAGATAGCATTGATGTGGACACTGGCCTCTGCTTCACCCACCTGTCTTTCAGTGCTGGTTGCCATGTACACCAACTGACAGGAGACCCGGATCACCTGGAGGCAATTACCATTAATCCTTTCCGGGTGATACAGGGGATTTTTAAGGGCTGATCAGACTGTGCTCTGGGTTCTGGTATAGTGTTTGAACTTTGAGCCCCTCAAGATTTGTTTCCCTTGTCTCCCCTCCTTTGCTTATTTCAGTTTTATGACCTTGGTTTGTTTATATCTTTGTTTCTTGGATCTCCCGTTTTATTGGCTACAGTGTGGATCTTATCTTAGGCCCTCACCTCCAGGATACCCCCTATGTGCTTCACTACAGTGTCTCACAGGTTACAACCCTCGCTAATTTTGGAAAAAGACCCTGCACTGTGTCTGCCTGAACTACTGTATGCCCTGTATGCACACAGACTGCTATAGCATCACACCGCCGGTATGCACAGTTCGCTGCCATTCGTCAGCAAGCAGCAAACAATTTGCCTACAGTGTGCGCACTCCCTGCTCAGCCTGGTTCCTTGTCAGTCGGGAGCTCGCAGCTCCCTCGGGTCTTCTCTGCCTGTTGTCCAGCAATTGGATTTAATGACTCCAGATGCTGGCTCGATTGAGTAGCGGAACCCTGATGTCCAGTATTCAGAAAACGTGCACTTAAAATTCAGAAGACAATGCACCTCTGTACCCAAAGGGCTGCATGACTATGTCTTCTGACAAGCACATCTGCTTTGATTTGAAACCTCTCTCTGTCATTCAGTGGTTAAACACTTTGGACAAGTCAGCAGTAAGCCCCTTGAAAAACCTCAACAATTCTAAAGCAGCAGGAGACCTGGTCTTATGGCACTGCGGAGTTTACTACTGTCTAGGGAGTGGCTCTGTGCCCCTTCTGAGCCCATGAGCATAATAATCGAATCTTGGCAAGGCAGAGCAGAATGGCACCCCTGACATTGGTGATGTCTATCTGTCATGATTGTAATCCCACCCTCTTAAGGGCACTCCGGCTCTTTCACATTTTAGTTGATTTTCTGCACCTACTCCCTGTTCCAGCTTACTCTGTTCTGGGCTCTGCCATGCAACACGGACGCCCGGAGGCCCGCCTTCCACTGCGTCCGCGGCTCGGGGGGCATTCACCTCCTATCAGCGTCCTGAACCAGCCGAGTCCGGGACCTGGAGCGCCTGGTCCCACTCCCTCTTTTATTCCCCATCCTTGCACTGGATCCTGTTCCAGCTTTTAACTGTGTTTTGTTTCATCTCCTCCTGCATTTCCTGGTTTTCGCACTTTTGTACATTGTCCTGGTTTTCCCCCTGGATTCCCTTTGGACTGTTCGCCTGGACCACGCCCTCCTGAGCACCTTCGTTACGCCCCCTGTTCGTCTATCAGCCCAGTTCCTCGTCTCCTTGCCGTGTCTGCTCACCCCTTTCTGGATTGTGCTGTCTGCATAGGGTCCTGAAAGACGCTTCGTAACACTATCAGTCACAGAAGATTCTGCAGAGAAGAAGGAGTATACAGATGGCCTAGGTAGCAGGAATGAACTGTTACTGAATGATTTCACACCCCTGGAACCTAGACAGTGTTGAATTTTCCCCCAGCACGAGACAGTCCCATGCTGTAGTGGAGTTCACTGCTCAGTTATGTTTGCTCTAAGCTGTGAAAGACTGTGATCAGATCCTGCCAGGAGCAGAACTGAGCTCATCCCACAGTTGCTGAAAAGAAATTCAGTAATTATTCCTATTGAGACCGTGTAAAGACAGCTAAAATGCATTTAAAATCATAAATACCTACACTCTTCATCATTTCAGTTGGACTGAAGTCTTTTCTCAACATTAACATTAAAGACTTAGAGAGCAAACAGGGTAAAACAATCCTGGATTTCAGTCTGAACACTGTTTTTGTGTATATCCTTTTATCCATTATCACACCTCATACAAGCATTAATAGGTTAACTGAATAATACCATGTGAAAGGACAAAACAATATTTTGCATCAAAAACGTGTATTTTGAAGTTTTTGATGAATTACAAGACATTGTTCAAATAAACTTTATTTTTATTTACAGTACAAACAAACATACATTATATAATACTGGAGTAAAATGATCTCTTGAAAGCAAACACCCTTATTCTGCTGTAGGAGGAGTGTATGACCCATTAAACATTGTGGTTCTCTTTATTTAAGGGGCCTAAAAAGATTGAGGATGCCACTGCCAAAACATTGGTCTTCTTCCTCCTGGTTATCATTGTTAACGTATGCTTATTTCTCTTCATTTAAAGAATTGCACTGTAAGACACCCATATGCTTGATAGCAACCAGTGTACATGATAACAGGGGTTTACAAATACAATCAAAAATGGTACTCAGGAATCAGAGCAGAAGTAACAGCAGGATATATAATTAAAGCATTGTGCAAAAAGTAATTTAAGAAAAAACGCATTAAAAATTTTCTTTGGGCATAATGTATTTTTGCTTTCCTGCTCCACTGACCTTTTTGTTTCATTGGAAGGAACACAAAATGAAGAAGCTACCTCACATAACCTTCATTAACCGCCTAGCATAAGGCACATGCATTTCATTTCTGTGCTTTTTTTCCTACGATACATAACTGGAAAAATACAGTGAATGTAATGATACATTCTGTTTAATTTTTTTAAATGAAAAGACGATTTATTTTGTTATTGAGCCAGCTTCTATCTCCCATTGGCAGAATTATTCAATCATTTGTTATGTTTAAAGTACATTTTGACAGTTCAGTAGGGCATAACATTATATAGCCATATTTTGCATTGAGGGAAAAAAAAAAACTTTAAGAGTCATAAACGTAATAGAATAGCCATACACTTACTACATTGTCTTAATGTTTGGATAAAATACTAAAATGAAGTAGTTCAAGAAGGGAGCTGTCAGTATGTGTAGGCTGGAAAGGAACAAGTGAGTGTTTATTCCATGCTTATAAGAGAAGAAAGGAAACACAACGTTTCGGCTGTGGAGCCTTCTTCGGGTGTGTGAGGGTGTGTTTCCTTTCTTCTCTTTTCAGAATGAAGTTAACCTTTATTTTTTCCTTTGCATACTAAAATGAAGTCTTTCCAAATTCACCGGGTACATCTTCGGCTTTTTGTGATGTGAAATATTATTAGTATCTGATAAGGCAGATCAGCTAGCGGAGTAAAAGCTAGTGTCATGCTAGTGAAACCTTGCTGTGGGGGCGGCACGGATATTTGTGACCTCCAGGACATGCAGACATTGTGCCACCAGCAAGTCTGTGGGTTCTGGAAGGCTTCTCCCCCGCAGCAGGTTCATTGAACTCCCTGCAACCAACAGTGCACCCACAAACCAGAACAGGACAGGTATCCTGCATCATTATATTTTTTTTTATTTCAGTAAGAACTACAATCAGTTATCGCCATCTACACTCTTAAAGAACAGAAAAAAAGTAGTGTCCGCAAGCCATGCACGCCCAGGAAACACACATGAACATTGTGGTTCTCAGTAAAACAAATCACAGGCCCCAAGACAGAAGACCCAGGAGAAAAAAAAATCCACAGTGCTCACTAACAAGCTCTGTCTGATATCTGTCCGATATCCCAGGGTGTCTCTGTCCGCCACCCAGAAGAAAGAGACACAACCCTGTGGTCCCTCAATTACCAGTAGCTTTCACTTCTATCCCCAAAAAACCTGTCCCCCATACTCTGTCTTTCTGCATCAGATACAGGGTCGGTGGGCGGGAAGACAATATGTGAACCTTCCTCCATTCCTCTGCTGCTCTCCTGTAAAGTCTCCCCTTGCCTCCAAGTCCTGTCCTGTGCCCAGTGGTGTAATCAGTTCCAATTCCCTGCTGGCTGAGGCTTCTGTCCCCCTCCTGACCAGGGCTCCTGGGCGAACATGAATTGTGACTGTATACAGCTGACCAGCTGTAGCAATGCTTTGTCTCTTCTTCCTTTGCTCCTTGTCATTCCTCTGCCCCCTTGATCCAGGTCTGGCCCAGTCGGTACCACAGCCCCACAGATCACGCTTGATAGTGGGGTAACTAACAAACATCTAGGCACATAGTGTTGTGTTCTGTTCCCTTGATTGACAGCTGTCCGACTGTTTCTAGCAGAACGGCATGGAGACCTTGATTGAAAGTTCACTAGGAATGACAACACCCAAGACGAAAGCATCATGGAGCGAAATTGTGGCTTAACCTGCTTGGCTGAGGGCTGGCCTCCCGGCCAGAGGACAAGGAGACCAGGACCCCCCTGCAGGGTGACCAAGGGGCAGCTGCAGAGGGGGAGATGGGGTGGAGGTGGGATGCAAGAGACATGCAAGAAAGAGAGGTAGGGATCTCGTAGGTATTTATGGAGTTTGGGAGAGGAATGGATCGTCAGGAGCTATTGCTAATTACTGACAGCTGAGTCCGATTGAGCTTGGTTGTTGTCATCTTTTGTCATAAACTCCATTTAGTGTAAGGATGCAGACAGACAACAAGAAAAAAAGTCCATAAAAAACACTGGCCATTTAAAGCCTATTTGAAGTCAGTATAGCCCTCAAGCCACTGTTCTTCCCCCAAGTTTGTACTTTTGTCCCTCCATGACATTAGTTCTACTAGTGTAAGTGCAAGGACCACCTTAAACAGCTCTCTGGAACTGAAAAAATGTTATTTGCCATTTGCCCCAAGCTTGCTAAATTCTTACCTTCCTTTAACAGCCAGCATGCTACTCCTGCAAGCGGGTGAATCTTTGCATTACTACCTCTGCATTATTTGATAAACAGGCATGCATTCAGAATAGAGTCTGAAAAGACTATTGTGACTCTTGTACAACAGGTGAGTAATTAGTGTGCTTTGCTTACTGCCCTGTCTTTCTCACACCTGAAGAAAGCTCAAACGCCGAAACGTTGTTTTCTTTCTTCTCTTTTCAGCATGGAATAAACCTTTACTTATTCCATTGTATTAATAATATTAATTGAAAGGTTTTGTAGCTGCGAAGACCATGCAGAATCTACACCTGAAAAGTTTAAACCTGTGTTGTAGTAATTTTTATCTAATGAGCACGGTACTGGCAGGAAGTACAAATATGACTTCAATTATTCTTATACAAACATTGCTCATTCAAAAAATAAATTAATAAGAATGATGTGTCTTTATGTTGGGCTACAAGCATTGGAAAGCACATTCATTTTGGCCTCTTGTTTCCATTGTTTCAGTTATTTTTTTATCTTTTTTATAAGAGATTGCTACATTTTAGAATTGATTATTCAATTGCATACATGCAAGGTTTATTGCAAACAGTAGAATCAAATCCGTTGTAATCTCCTTCATTCAAGTGAAAGCAGATCTGAGACCAAGGTTGAAAAATTGCAGTTGTGCGAATACTGTACGTTGGCATTATCACACTGCGGGCTGATCAATCCAGACTTCTACTGTACTGTAAGTGGTGTTAGTGAAACAACAGGTGCTGCTCCTGCCCCTGGACCAGACCTTCCAAGCCAGTGCCCTACAGTAGCATGGTGATCTAGTATGGTGATCTAGTATGGGATACTGTGCTGTAGAAGGTGCTGTTTTACAACTGGAAGTTAAATCAAGGTCACAACTGCTCGTTGATGACAGATTCCAACATATCAAACAAAGCCATCCCATGGCATTCTTCATACAAATGGAGGCGCTAGGCGATTCTTCAGGATAGAAAGCACTATACAGTGTACATTTACAGAATTAAATGGATTACTACAAACATTCAGTAGGAAGGCGAAGAGACTCTGCTGGAAAAACTAGATCGGTGTAAATAAACCCATAACTATAATCACAAAATACAAAGCAGAATTAAGTTCCTTATAAGAATTCCAAAATATGTGCATTCATTATTATTAATCAGCTAAATATTTTGAAAGTAAACCACTCCAGGAAATAAAAGTAAAAAATAGGCTTCATATTTTTTTGTTAAAAAATTAATATAAAGAGAAAACCAAAAAGATTTAACAGATCAATTAATGTGTATGAAGACTTACAGTAAATGCTATGTAATCTACTGTACCTTTAAATAAAATTGACCTCATTATTGTATTTACTGAACAACAAAATTCACAAATGAAAAACAAATCTCCAACTCAAAAGCAAGTCATACCAAGTCATATTACTTTAACTCTGCTTATACAGTATGTGTCCATGTGTATCTTTAACAATAGCTCTCTTTAACCACAGGTCCACTATTAAATGTAATCTAACGCTTCATCAAAGAATTGCATCATATTCAGATATTCAGCTGCAGAGGTGGAACAAAATAATTAGTCTGAAGGTCACGATCGAACATTCATGCAAAAGAACAGGAGGACCATTTCATTCAAACAGTAACTATACTAAACAAAGCAAATATTAATTCAGATTTGAAGAACATTAAAAAGGTTAACTGGTAGCTTTTATTTTTCTTGAGCTATTTTTTCAATAAAGTATGCCTTCACGGTTCAACAGTATAATGTAAAAAATATATGATTATCTTCGAATTTTACATTTAAGCTTGTCTCACACAGCTGTGGTTAACAGCAAAAGGAGAGTAGATTAAACCACAAAACTAACAACTTGATGTTCAACAGCTCTGCTCAGGTAACTGAACCAACGTGTACACACAGTATATGAAAGTTGAAGTAATTCAGATGTTTTTATTTTCGCAACTTTGAATTGTGCTATTTGACAGGGAAGCAGACAGAGCAACATATTTTGGATTGTGTGCTTGGATGTGTTGAAAATCTGCCCTCGAGTGTTCACTTTTGCTGCATGTCTGCAAAAGCCTTAGTGAGTGGATTGCTCGGTCTCCTAGCAACGCCACAGATAAGTTTGTCCATGGAATAGTTCACAGGAGGGAACGATCAAACTTTTAACCCCAGGTAAAAAAAAATGTCTTCTTCAGTGTCCTTCTTTAAAAAAAAAAAAAGTTTGGCACACCTAAATACTTTCCAAAATTGTAAAACTTTTCTGCAAAGAAAAGCTCATGGATGGCTGTTCTGTAACAGAAATCACACAATCACGATGTAATTATAGTTCTCAGGCATTTGTTATTTCCAAGGACCTCAGAAAGTTTTGCAGTGGCAATGTTTAATACGCCCCTCAAAAATAAATATGAGTTTGTTACAATTAAATATGAGCATCTTTCATGTTTTATGCATTGTTTTCTTACTGGAAGGGTTTCTTAACATTTACAAATGCAGCAATGATAATTGTGTTTTGCAATGCCATGAGAGGATGTTCTATGAAGTTTACTTTGCTGTGCTTAGTGCCCACAGCACTTGCCTAATGACAGGCTAGCTGTCACACCTCATTCCATCCCAGCAAATAAGATGTGCACGTTTATCTGAGGTTATGTAATCGCTGTGATTCAACCCCAACATTTAAAGGTCAACCACATAGTTTATCTCTTTTTAGAACAGTGGTTGGAACATGCTTGGTATTTTCCTGCTATAGAGAGGCATGCACAATTCTGAAATCAAGTTGGCAGTCTTACTAATGTAATTTATATTTCATGGGACAAATCCGAATGTGTTTTTGGTGTGTCCTAGAGAAAAATGTGCACCAGTGCTCTGTGACGTAAATGTGAAAAACACATTTGTCTTTCAAAACTGTATCTATTTTTTAATTGAAAAGTTAAAAGTAGTGAAATGTGCAAAGGTAGGCAAAATCAATGTTATGTGTTTATTGCAAGTTATTGGTTTGGTCCAGAAGTTTCTTTTTCCTCCCAGCAAGCAACAGCGACTATTGATCTGAGGCTGGGAAGTGTCCTCAGTATAAAACGTGGAAGGACAGAAAAAATAGTGGAAACTATACAGAGGTCATCATGTTATAATTTAAAAAAAAAGAATAGTTTGCCCATCCCTTGAAAGCTTGTATTCACCACACCAGAAGAACACATTGAGTGGCTGTTACTGTACATTTTTATATTCTTGCTTTTGAGCTTTTCACACAGGCAGTGGCTGTGCTCTGGTCATACTGTAGCTGAGCTGGGATTGGGCGAAGGTGTGATTGAGGCCTCATCGATCAACATCAGTAGCATTGCAACCTGACTGACTGAATGGATACATTCAGCCATCACCTTGAAAAATACATTAAGAACATCTCCCTGGTCTTGCATCCAAGATCCAAGATTTTGTCAGGAAGGAGTCTAGAACAAAATCCATGGAAGAATGGGAATACCCGAATAATTGGTGGCCTTTGGGCCTGTGAGAAACTCATACAACAATGTCTGCAACTTAAGTATCACTATGGTGCAAGCTAGGATCTCGTGCAAGGCACCAGTAGCTTGGGACTGTGGGCTTGAAAAATCCTTTCAACTCAGGCCAGTGCTAAATTCAATGTATGGACAAGAGTTCTGAATGTCAACCAAAAATATGACACCCTTGACTCATGTGTTTGCTATACAGGTTCTTGTTACTGTCATCACATAAATAAGAATGAATTGAACTCATCTGGTGCACTGAAACCCATCTTTATTCATCTCTTTATTTCTGTTTTTATTGATATGCACAAAAATTATTCTGGAGGGAGAAACCAGTACAGAATAGAAGAGTGAACTGTGGAGGATAAGAAGAATGGAGTTAATGTTAATGAACATAATTGTTAATTAGCTACATTGAACTGCTTTCACAATTCTGATATTATCTAGTTTAAGAAGTTATTGATGTTGTTATTTTTGACCATTTAATAAATTACTATAACAGCTACTTCAATGCTTCATATTTGATGTTCCCTTATAGTTCATTGAGTCATCGTCAGTTAAAGATTGCTAGTTGAAGTGCGACCGAGAAATACTCCAACCAGCCTGTCACTCCGCCTGCTGTCAGAGTCGGGGGGGGAGGAGAACAAAGTAATGAAGCCAATTCATAGAGGGGGATTATTAGGAAGCCATAATTGGTAAGGGCCAATGGGAAATTTGGCCAGGATGCCGGGGTTACACCCCTACTCTTTTCAAGAAACACCCCCTGTGAGCACCCCCTGCTGGCCTCACTAACACCTCTTCCAGCAGCAACCTTAGTTTACCCAGGAGGTCTCCCATCCAAGTACTGACCAGGCTCACACCTGGTTAGCTTCAGTGGTTTGCCAGTTGTGAGTTGCAGGGTAATATGGCTGCTGGCCTAGTAAAAGTAAAAGCACTAAAAATACTAAATGGAAAGCTCTTTCCTATGGAAGTGCATTGCTGCCACCAAGGGAAAAAAAATATTCGCCCCCTTATCTCGTAATTACGAGATAGCAATGGTTACATCAATGTACATGTATATACAGTACAACCGTTACATTGTGCACTGAACACACGTAGAAGCTACGGTGAACTTAACTGGCACTTTCGGTTTAATGATTGTGTCCAGCGCTGCAGAATTTGTACAGATTTCGACTGGGGTTTAGTCATAATGAAATCTTGCAATTTTTAGCAAATATGAACAGAATCATTACAAGCATCCCTGTGAATAGCAGGGACCCTGCTGGGAAGAGGGGAGATCACCCTTAAGCTCAGCTGGCTGGTTCCCTGTTGAGTGACACCGGAGACCCAGGTTCGTGCCCCAGCAGTGGCGCTATAGTATTAAACAATTAAAGGTTTATTCCATTTCAAAAGGAGAAGAAAAGTAACACATTTTGGCTGTGAGGGCTTCACAGCCTAAATGTTGTGTTACTTTTTTTTCTTTTTTCAGAGTGGAATAAACATGGAATAAATAAAGAGAAAAAAAAGTACCACAACATTTCGGCTGACGTAGCTACCTGCTTGATATAGGTATCATACGACAATCGTGCTATCGCATGAGCACATAAAGTACGTGAGAATTACTAAGTCATAATGACAAGATAATTTTCTCCTAATTTTGAGATAAGGGTGAGGATTTGTTTTTCCTTGGTGCCAGCAATGCGCTTTCGTACTTTCCTCTCTCCCAAACTAAACTTTATCAATAGCAGCTAATTGTTAGTAATAACAGGAGGCTTTAAAGAAATTGTTGATACTGTAGCATATACAGGTTCTTTCAGGACAAAGGACTAGTGGAGACGCGATAAGTGAATCAAGCGATAGCTTTTTTTCTTCTCACCAAGAACACAAAACACAAACACAGGATATATACCACATGAGGAGACTGACGGAACACATACACATTGTTAGGGTCGTCCTCCTTAACAACAGGCTATACACTTATGTGGCTACACCGGACACTAAAACTGCTATGACACTATTTACATATGCAGGGTCAGCTGCTGGTCATCGTGCTGACCCTCAGACTCTCCCCGGCTACAACTCCCAGCCTGCTCCGCGGTACTATGAGCGCCTAGGTGTGCTTCTTCCTCACCACTGGGCGAGGGCGTTACAATACTCATACCTGTATATGTTTTGCAAAGGAACAAGTAATAGGCTGAAAAAAAGAAGAAAGAGAACACAACGTTTCGGCCGTGGAGCCTTCTTCAGGTGTGAGAGAGACAGGGCAGTAGGCAAAGGTAAAGTAGCGGGAGAACAAAGGTTGGGAGGGAGGAGGAGTGAGAGGCGGGAGCAGGGGACAGAAAGAGAGGCCAATCAAGAGGTGTGATGTCAGAATGGGTGCAGAGAGGTGTGAAATGAAACTTCCAATGAATGGAGAAAATTTAAAAGAACAGTAGTCTGTCGTTAAGAGAAGGGAGAATGTGTGATCCTAGCTGCAGAATAATTTTGGTTTTGGTGGTCTTTCTGATGTATGAGTTCGGAAAACCGTCTTTGAGACCACAGACAGAGAGATTAGAGTGGTCGTGGTCATCAGAGGTGAAATGAAAAACAATGGGCTTGGAGAGATCTTTAATCTTCACAGCCCTGACGTGTTCTCTGAAGCGGTCTCCGAGTCTCCTTCCTGTTTCTCCGATGTAGATGGCTGGGCATTTACTGCAAGAGATACAGTAAATAAGGTTGCTGGAGGTACAAAGATGCTGTCTGGGTGATCTGGAATTGTCCTGAGGGGCCTTGAATGAGTGTGGTGGTGGATGTGTACTTGCAGGTGATACAGAGAGCTCTGTTGCAAGGGAAAGTGCCTGGTGTGGATGGTTGTTGAGGGCGGTCAAGGGAGCTGTGAACAAGGAGGTTACGCAGATTAAGTGGTCGGCGATATGAGATGATAGGGCGATCAGAAAAGAGGGCCCAGTGGAGGGATCATCCTGTAGGATGGAAAAGTTGTGGTTAATGGTCCTGGGGATAGGAAGTGTGTTAGGGTGGTAAGGAAGCACCAAAGGAATGCGGTTGTTATGGCGGGAGTTCCTGATTGGGTTGATGGTCCGGGGGGTGTTTTTGGCTCGGGCAAGGGGCCTGTCAATCACACTGCTGGGGTATCCTCTGTTGATGAAAACAGAGGATATGTTTATGTTTTGTAAATATGATGGTCTAAGGTCTCTGATTTTGACTGACTTTAAATAAACTTTCATGTCCTACACAGTAGTACAGTTAATACTGGTTAATGCAACATCTTTAGCTTATATAAATAACGTCTATTATTTTCGTAATATCTAGGAAGTAATGTCTAGGATTTTAGAAATTTATATTTGTATTTTTTAGAAAGATACTGTATTTCTCTTTCAAAAAGATTTCCAGTAAGACCATACTTCTAAACCACATGCCATTTATAAAAGCCCATTAAATGTTTTTTCCTTTGCGTGTCATTTTAAATTTAAACTTAAACTTGTTAAACTGTGAGAAAAGATATTGTCATAATCAAAATAATGTAAAAATCCTGGTTTAAAAAAGTTCTCTAGGAAAAGTAAATAGCCACGGTGTACTATGGGAAAAGAAATAATTCACTTATTTGTGATCATGTCAAAACAGATTTTCAGCTGTGGCTTTGGAAGTGTTCACATCTGTTTTCTCAGTATGTACCCACTTTTGTAGTAATTCAATTTGAAAACTTGTCAGTCTTCTTTAAAACACTGACAAAGCAGTATGAGCAATAAGCATATATTAGAGTCACCTTTAACTTTTGATCACTTTAATTTACTCCACCTTCAGCAACTGGCAGCAAACTTCTTAAGAAGGGCACCTGAAAGATAACAGCAGCAGCAGTTACAAATATCTGTGCACTGTGTCTGACGATAAACTCAAGTACACAGAGAACACGGATGTCATTGTGAAGAAATCCCAGCAGCGCTTATATGGTATGAGAAACCATAGAAAAAAATAATTAGTGACATCACATGGGGGCGTGTCCAGGGTGGAGGCGGAGCCCTGGGAGAAGGGCGGAACCTCACCTTTGTAGTCCCAGCTGTCCCGGCTTGCAGCTAATGAGCCCCAGCTAGGCGGGTCCTATAAAGGCACACTGGACACCCCCTGGCGGGACGAGCAGGGCCTCCCCCAGAAGGGGGGTGGGGGAGTTTACACTGACAGTCCCAGAGGGGATTGCACTCGCGTAAGGTTTTCTTTTTCTTTTCATTTTTCTTTTTGCCTGTCCGACGGTGGACTTTCACTGGGGCAGGCACACTCACGCATGATTGTTCCACACTCAGTTCATGTTTTGCTCTTCCCTTGCGCGCCCTGCTCTACCAGACTGGACCCCGTTAAACAGGGTCAGTCCAGTCTGGTCACCGCCGTGCGAGCGGCTCTTTTTGGAGGTAATGCGGCAGAGTGGCATACTTTTTTTGCTTTTTGTTCATTTTTTCCATTTTTTTGTATTATATTATATATTATTTGCTCCCTCCCTGCTAACCTCACACCGGTGCTTCAGTCCCCTCACCAGGGGCGTTGACTTTTTACACACGGCGCCTCCCACTACACACTGCCCCACCTGACACTCTGACACGATACTCACACAGATTCTTTCAACATTCTATAGCTGTTTTATTGAAAGTATTTTCATTTTTTGTTTTACCTGCTGGTTCACTGGGGAGCCTTTCTGACCCCTGGCACAGCTGTATGCCCAGCAGACCCTGAGGAAGGCCTGGGCCCTCATCAAATACCCATTTCCTTCATCAGTCTATTGAGCTTTTGCCCCCAGGAAGACGTTTCAGCTGTTCACAGGGCAGAACAAACAAAAGGAAATTTATCTTCATTCCAGAGGCCATCAGGCTTGCAAACGAAGACTTATCGACATGACACGACACATAAAAATGTGGCCTCTTTCTTGTTACTATAGGTGTTTAAGTCTGACTGTTTAAGAAAATAAATTCCCTGATGTCTTGAATGGAGAATGGCTTTGACCATTTCTGTAAAAGTGCCATCTCTGAATGTACTGTATAAGAATATCCCACTCCTGCCACAGGCGAACACTGACTCAGCTTCACTTGGCTGTATTTCTTTTTGTCTTTAATCTGAGCCGTGCCAGCCAGAGGGTCACTGAGTTCATTGCATTCACTGAATTCCCCCTAGTAGAACAACAAGATAAAAAGTCCAGTACAAAAACTGCATGGATAGGGAAAATCTACCTATCACATCTCACGAGGGCTAATGAAACGAAAGAATTGGACACATTTGAGAATGTTTATTGAGTAGCAGGGAAATTTGGCTTAACCCGCTTGACTCCCAAATCCCAGGCTCAAAGGAGGAGGACGCTGGCACCCATCCTCCTCAGAATGAGGAGTTCACCAGGCTAGCTTCAAAGACAAAGATGGGGTCTAGGAGGGATGTGGAAGATTACATTTGAAAAGAATATGGGGCTGGGTGTGATATGTAGATTGTCACGGATGTCGGAAAGGACGAACCGTGGAGAGGCAGGAGACCGAAAAAGACCCTATGCGTAGCGGCGAGACGGGGGTTAGCCCGGGCTCAGCTGTTCAGGGAATGCCGTATAGAAACCTATGCCCTTAGGTAGCGGATGTGGGGCGACCTGGTGCTAGGCGGGTTTCAGGACATCCGAATATCAATGCTGAGCTTGTCACGGACGTCCAAAGGGACTAACCGTGGAGAGCAGGAGAGTGGAAAAAGACCCATATGCGTAGCGGTGGAACGGGAAAAATGCCCGGGCTTGTTAGTGCAAAGAGTTCAGGAGTGCCGTATAGAAACCTATGCCCTCAGGTAGCGGACGTGGGGCGACCTGGTGATAGGCGGGTTTCAGGACATCCGAACGTCAATGCTGAGCCAAGGTGAATGAAAGACCCAGAAATATATAGCCCAGGGAAAGAGAGAGACCGGAAGGACAGCAAAGCAGGAAACTAGGGACAGGACAGAGTAGGAGCGCCCTCTGGCTGCAGAGGGCGTGACATATATACTGCTTTGAGAAACGACATCGGGAACGATTATGATCCAGAACAGCTATGCTGCCTGGGTTGATGTCCTCACTCCTGAACTTTTAGAGAATTAGTGTTTTATTAGTGTTAATTAAGAAAGTCCATGAAATATCTATAATTTCATGGAAATTATTTATATAATTTCCCCTGAATTTTGTAAATATTTAATGTTGCAATACGGATATTGTATTTTGGCTTCTGAAACAGATTTGACTGCTTGCTGTATACAGTAGATGCACCTTGTGAAAAATGAGAACACAGAAACATCTGATTTATTTTTCAATCAGCACAGTTGTGAAGAATATAATAAAGGGGATATCTTACATGTAATGTCCTTTTTTGGGACAGAGCATGACTTTTTGCAACTCACTTTTTTCATTAAAATTTTAGTAGTGTATTTTTTTAACACAGCCTCCTACAGCATGTTATATATAGCCATTAAAAACCAATACTAGATAAGTGGCAAGAGTTAAAAATAATCTTCAACCTAGACTGTTTAGTTCTGTTTTTTTATCTCCACAAGTAGGGATTAAAATCAGGAACCAAGAGAAAATGAAACCAAAGCAACAGAAAGAGATAGAGAAAGCAGTTTTTTTTGAGCCAGAGAAAAATTACACTTATGTATAAAAGTAAAACAATAAAAAAGCCATTTTGGTTTCTAAACCATGAAGTTCAATTTGTTTGAGGGCAAAAATCATAAAAACAATAATCTTCTGATCTTGAATATAAAATAAAGATCAAATAAAGTCTGAGCTCCAGAAACAAAATTATTTTAAAAATAAAAAGAAAGAGGTGGCGTGGGACAAACAATAGACAGAAGATATAAAATGGTAGGGGCTAAAAGGATGATAGTTAGACAAGGAAAAGATAGTTATCTCTAGTTTTAAAATGTAATAGTCCATCATTGAGTGTTGGGGTCAGTATAAGTCCAGTATAACATTTATTTTGGATGTCTGATGTCTTTCTGGAACAGGTACTGTATCTTTGAACCCCTGTGAATGGGCAGACAGAGGGGTCAGTGTTACAACTGTTTGCCCCACCTCACCTCTTTGTCATACCTCTGGTCTCCCTCCCTCCTGTACACAGTCAAGTAGGTTCTGCAACCTAGACTTTGTACATTTCACTATTTCTTCCTACTTTTAAGTGTTGCGTTAGCCTCTACATATTCCTTTGCATATCGCATGCTGATAATCCCTGCTGTCCCATCCTCAAATCAATTATACCATTTCCTGTATTGCATGAAAAAGTACAGTATATGAATTTTAAAAGTGTGGTACTGGGGGGATAACTGGAATGTATATAATTGTGTTTGGCTTGAGATTAACATCAATTAGTTAAAATTCATTTAGATTATTTTTTTATGAAACACCTGATGTATATAAAAATAAAATAAAATAATAAAATATATAAAATATATAAAAAATATAAAAAATATAAGAGTAAACTTCAAGAACGAACATGCCACAATTGCAATCCCACCCTCTTAAGGTCGCTCCGGCTCTTTCACATTTTAGTTGATTTTCTGCACCTGCTCCCTGTTCCAGCCCACCTTTAAAAGCCAGACGCTCACTCTGTTGGGGGCTCTGCATTGGAACACGGACAACCGGAGGCCCGCCTACCACCGGGTCGCCCCATGTCCGCGGCTCGGGGGCATTCGCCTCCTATCTGCGTCCCGAACCAGCTGAGCCCTGGACTTGGAGCGCCTGGTCCTGTTCCCCCTTTTTCTCCCTGACCCTTTGCGGGATCCCACTCTGTCTTTTAACTTTGTCGTCTTGTCATTTAGATTCCCTGGTTCTTGGACTTTTGGACTTTGCCCCGATTTTCCCTCTGGACTCCTTCAGATCTGTTTGCCTGGACCACGCCCCCCCCAAGCACCAGTGCACACTCGTCACGCCCCCCTGTTCCTTGACCAGCCTAGTTCCTCGTCTCCTCCCCATGTCTGTTCACTCCCTTCCATATTGTGCTGTCTGCATAGGGTCCTGAAAGACGCTTCGTAACAGAACAGGTACCCTAAGAATTTTGTGAATGTTGTGAGATGCTAATACTTTTGATGCCAACAATGTTAAAAGAAAAGAAAAAAAATAATTCTGGGATAAATTCTTTGTCCTGTCACTTTCAGTTTACACTCTAGTACTGATGTGAAGATTTCATTATTTCATGCTAAGTTAGGTTTATCTCCAAGAAAAGCTTGCTTTTTCATGCATCTGTCACATAAAATGATTTTTATGTTTTGAAATTGATTTTCTTATATTTCAGTATTTCAGTAGGCAGGATTTAACCAGTGAGACGTTTGTTTTTATGTGGTGTCAAATGATGAGCCTTGTAACTGATTTAATATTTAGTTAAAATGTGTCTGCATTTGTTAGTGATGTGCTGGTTAGCATTGTTAGATCTCAGTTCATGGATCCTGGGTTTTATTCATGTCTGGTCTGGGGTGCATTCTGTTAAGATTTGGAAAGTCACATGGTTTTGTAGAGTAGCTCTAGCTTCTTTTTGTATCTTACCCACCTTCAAAAGATACTGTATACTGCCTTTAATTACTAAAGATAATCAGGGTGTAAACATTGTTCCTGTATGCACCCTGCATGGGTCTGCAATGCTGCCCAGGATGCAATCCTGCCTTGTGCCCTATGCTTTTAAGATAAACACCAGTGACCACAACATTTACAGGAATGCAAGTTTTCTGATAACGAAAGAATGGATAGATGGAAGATAATAACCTTGACTCTAGCATCTTTACTTGACAATAATCCTGTGCATCCTCAGAATAGAACCAGCAATTTTCATTACCATCCATTCATCCATTTTTCCTCCATATTCTAATGGCTTCTTCCAATTCAAGGTCACGGGAGAGCCAAGCTTATCCTGGCAAGCAATGTGTGCAAGGCAGGGTGCATTACAGCCGCCAGACCACTGCAGAGCAAACAGACACAAACACGGCCATGAATGTGCACACTCCCACCTACAGCCAGTTTTCCCAGAATAACCAACCAGTATGTTTGTGGGGTGTGGGAGGGAGCTGGAGCACCCAGAGGAACCCCATGCAAACAAGAGAGGAACATACACACTCACAGCTCCAGAATATGTACAGTAGCACCTCAGGTCAGCAGGGCTGTGAAGACAGAATTCTAACCACTGCACCAACTGCTGCCCTTTTCATTTCCAGTTAAGTAAAATTATCCACAACACCACACACAAGACAGATTTGTCTGCCAACACATTTCCCCTTCTTCCTTCTTCTCTTAAATTGCAACTTACCTTTTACCTCACTAATGAGGGGCACGTTACTGTTAAGGGCTCCCAGCAAATGAGCCCTGTTACATCTGCAGTAAATTGTAGTTTTCTTACCTTGTCATGTTTGTTTTTTAACATGTTTTATCTATGACTAGTTTGGTTTCCGTCCTGACCTTTGTAACTGATCAGTTTAGCTGTTTTGGTAAACGGTGTATATCATTCTAGATTTTAACTTAAGGGAATTATAACAAAATTGTAATAGAAATTCAGGAGCAAGGTTGGATCCTAATCTCACACACGTCTGCTGTCCTGTGTACAGTATACATGTCTTGCACCTGGGAGTTCTCTTCTCTTCCTAGCATATATATAGTATGTTGATCTGTCTCTCTCCTTTCCCTGTTTCTTATTTTGCTGTCCTACTGGCAGGAGCCCCCTGTCACTGACTCACCCTCCATCCCGTATCTACAGATTCCGTTTCCCACACAATGGGTTCCAGTGGATAAGGAACAAAATCCCTCTTGGATACACCATTCCCTCATCTGTTCAGATCTGATTCTTGTGTCCTTCTCTAGCCTGCCTTGATACCTCCCCACAAATCAGAAAACCAGATGAATGGAGCCTATTTAGTCCGTTGTGTATATTTGATTTGATTATAATTACATAACCAGGACTGGTTAAACCCCCCCACCCACACAATTAATTGATTAGAATAACAAGTTCAAGGTGGGTCTATGAAGTCTGGGCAAAATAAAAGAGAGCACAACACATTTAGTGAATCACAACTAATGAACCTCCTCTGGGTCTTCACCCACTCTGAAAATGGGCATTTTCAATCTGGAAGTGACATCTATTACCTTTTCTTTTCGCTGGAAGGCAGCAGGGATTGCTATAAATCATATTTGCTGCATGTTCTTAGGACAGAATCCTAATTACCATCATTTCCCATTTTCTTGCTGATCCTGTTGTTGATGGGTTTGTTTTGGAATTCTGATTCAGTGTGCTTTGTCTGGATGAAACTGGGTCTGGAATCTCTTTACAGAAACACTATCAGTTTGTGGGGTGGGGGGCACTTCTGCTCTGGTACCTCTACTTGTACAGTATATGTAATGCGAAATGCCCAAATCCATTTTTCAGTGCCTGACTGCCATCCAATTCCAAAGATTCAGGACATGTTGGATTCCTTAAGTGGCAGCTTGGGGTTTTCAGTCCTTGACCAGGGTAAGACATATCATCAAGGGTTCCTGCTGAGCTGCCCTTTGACCTAACCCTAACCCTTTTATTACCCCCTGAGGACTTTATGAATGGGTCTGCATCCCTTTTGGAATCAGCCGAGTCTCAGAGGTTAGTGGAAGAATGTCTCTCATGTCTCAGAGATGCCATCTGCCAGGTGATAAAGAACATTTGATGACCACTTAAATCATGTCTGAGCTGTCATGCAAAGATACCAGCAGTATGGTATCAAGTTTAGTCCTTGTAAGTGTGAGTTATTCAAAGGGAAAGTGAGATTTCTTGGAAAAATGGTCTCAAAAGACAGCTACACCTTGGAAGAAATCAGGGCGCAGTCCAAGGTCCAGGTGCCAGGAAATCCATCCAAAACTAACATGGAGCCCCGGACTCAGTAGGTCAGGACACTGTGGTGAAGCCTGTGCCCTCAGGCCACTCCTGTGCTCGGTGGTAGAAGGGCTTCCAGGTGTTCGTCTTCCAAAGCTGAGCCCAGAACTACGGAGATGATGGCCTTAAATAGGGAAAAGGGCATAAGACACAGATGGGACAAATGAAACTAGGAACACAATGAAAAAGGTAAGGAGCGCCCTCTAGAGGTGGGATGACGACAGTGACAATGAGAAAGAAGAGTCTAAACTAGGAAATTTACCACCAAGCAGAGTTCAGGAAATATTGAATCAGTTAATCAATTATCTATCAAATCCACCTATCGTTCGGTGCCCAGACATCACTCAGCCATTGTGTTACACTGTAGTGCATCACAGGAAGCTGTGCTGTGCCAAAGGCGGAATGGAAAGAGGGTTGTAATTGCTTAGGGTTCCAGGATACTGACACCACCGGAGAAAAATTAACACATACACTCTGGAAAGTTTGAATTCTTTGCACTGAAATGGGCCATCTTTGAGCATTTTCAGGACTATTTGTATAATGCACCATCATTTGTTGTATACACAGACAGAGATCCACTCACCTATGTGCTCACAACAGCAAAGCTAAATGCAACAGGCCACAGATGGTTAGCACAGCTTGCAGATTTGAACTTCACCATCAAGTACTGCCCTGGCAAGTCCAATGCTGATGCTATCATAGACAGTTATTTGAACCAGTGCACCAAGGAAATACACCAAAAGGCCATTAGTGCTTCAATGCTTGGCGTATCTGTAGAACAGGAGAAGCCATCACAAGGAACCCAAACAGTCCTTGCAAATGCACTGGAGATGGTGCAAGACATGCAATTCCACAGTCTCGGTTAACCTTTGACAGTAGATCAGAAGATCCCAGGACAATGACCCTATCATCAGAAGAATTTTAAAACACAATATAAGGAATCAGTTACCCCCAAAAGGAGTACAACAGGTAGAAAATACTGATGTCAATGTACTATTGAAACAGTGGGCTAAGCTATAGGTGGACGAAGAAGGAGTGTTACATCTGAATGAGACCAGCTAATTCTACTAAGGGAATCCCATCCACCCGCGTTTGGGGAGTTACATCAGGAGATGGGACACCTTGGTGTTGATAAGACACTCAGCCTCATTGGGAACAGATTCTTTTGGCCTTGGATGCAAAATGATGTTGAAAACTTTGTGACAAAAGTCTGTGAATACCTCAAGAAAAAGAAGCTAAATAAACCAGTAAGAGTCCCATTGTCTACCATTACCACAACGTATCCATTTGAAATGTCCATTGATTTTCTGCACTTGCAAACAAGAATATGAATACATCTTGGTGGTGATGGATCATTATACTAGGTTTGCACAAGCATACACAACTAAAAACAAAGTTGCCAAGACTGTAGCATACAAGATTTGTACCGCCTTTGCTCTCAAATTCAGGTTTCCAAATAGGACTCACCACAAGGAATTTGAGAATCAGATGTTCTCAAGGTTGAAAGGACTCCTATGGTTCCCACACAACTCCATTTCATCCCCAAGGAAATGTTGAAGTCAAAAGATTTAACCATGTATTCCCATTAACATTCTGTTCAACCAAAAAGTTTACGGGACAAGTGAAACCTAAAATAATTATGTCACAAATTGGCAAAAGAGATTGAGGGGAACATACAGTACCAAATTGCATCAAAAACAGCAAGTAAAGAGGCAGCTAGGGGGAAAGCTTGCAATGACGGGAGAGTTCATGGGAATGACTTGCACCCTGGTGGTTGAGTCTTTCTTCGGAATATGAATGAGAGGGGAGGACGAGGCAAGATTCGGTCTTACTGGGAAAATAGGGATCACATGGTTGTGTGAAGGAAAAGCAAAGAGAATCCTGTCTATGAAATGAAACTGGAGAGTGGTAGAGGTCAAAGTCAAGTGATCCACAGGAACTTCTTGCTATGATGTGATTACTTACCAGTGAAATGACCTGAGTTAACTCCATACAGTACAAAAGCAGAGAGAAATGGATCTCTGCAACAAAAAAGGAAACCTTATGAGGGACCACAGACTCAACAGGACTTTGACAGTGAATTAGAAGAGGAACATCACCTTAGGTATACTTCACCCATACAACAAAGGGAGAGCAACCTCAGGACTAGTGGTTCAGTTCTAAACCCTGATGCTAAGAGCTCTCAACTCCAAGTAATAAAGCAGACCAATGGTTAACAATGTAGATGGAGATATGCAAAGGCCACTTAATGAGGGAATACAGAAGGACAGTTCCACTGTGTTACAACACCACACAGCACCTAATTAATCTAATCATCCAATTAATCCCTTGCACCTGCCCTCTTCACTATTTAAGCCTTCATTTCCCTCTTCCCGACACTCAGTATTGCAGTCACTCACCCTGGTGAACACTTTGCTACGGCAAACTCTTTCCGCGCGTTTTATCCTAATTAACTCTTCCGGCCTTTTGACTTTTGGCTTTGGCTCTTGGATTATTGCTTTTTCGGACCTCCCTTTCGGATCTGTTTGTTCCTCGAAACCGGACTAAGAACCGCATAGGGTTCAGCTTTCTTGACGGCTTTGGCCCATAACATACTGTGCTTGAGCATTAAGTTCTCCAAGAAATAACTGAAATGGATAACATGTTTGATGAGAAAAACAAATCTGCTCTTCTTCTGCAACTGTATCCTCAAAGGCATAAGTATGCTGGCATATGAAACCTTGGGAGAACCCTCTGATCCGAGACCTTAGAGTGAAAGGTGTTTGGACAGCAGAAGAATCCCATTTCCATTGTTGGAGCTTCTGGAGACCTCGGGTGCTTGCTTATACAGTGAACTTTCAAAATGTTCATTAGAGACACATTGTCTAAACATTGTAATATACAAACTTGTATTAAGTGTTAAGCGTGTTTGTGAGCTTGTTAATATACATGTGTGAAGACAACGTAGTATTGATGTCACATCAAATAAAAAATGGAGTAAAGGACCATGATAGAATAGATTGGAAAGATCAGCCTGGCTACAAAGTCTAATAAACTCCCTAATAGAATAGTCTTTTAGCACTTAATATTGAGGGGGAGAGCATAATGCAAAATGCCAAAATCTGTTTTTTATTTAATTGGCATGTTTATTATAATTATTATTGTTGTTGTTGTACCTATTTGATTTGGTTATAGTTACATAACCAGTAGTGCTCAAACTGGGAACAACCCCAGACACAACCATCTCTGAAAGGGACAATTTAGAGAAGTTAAACAAAGCTAGCCATGTCTTCAGAAACTGGAAGAAGACTGGATCGCTTGGCAATCAAAATCCTCACAAGCAAGAGGACAAACTTGTACAATTCATACAGATCAGACCCTGGTTGGTCAAACTGAACTTTGTCTGAATTACCTGCAGCAAAAAAGTATTATCACCAGCAACTGAATTAGCACTCTAATATGTCTGCCTTAGCAATCACACTCTTAATTCTACAGAAGAGCACAACTTTAAGAATCCTATTTACTGTTTTATCTCCCTTTCTTATAACAGAAATACAGCAGTTATCATTGTTCTTTATTGTTCTTCCAATCTGTCTCTGAGAAGGCACTAGGTGAAGTGAGAAGTGGCTTCTTTGTGATTTGATAGTGTTGTAAATAAAGGTGCATCCTAACCTTAAGCATACAGTACGCCAGTGTCTCTCTCCAACTATTACCGTTGCCTTCTTAGAATTTGGATTTTGGCTTTTTAATACAGTTTCTCTGAGTCTGGACATGTGTATTTAAAAATATGGGGGAAATAAGAATGCATAAGAATTTAATGCTCTCAGTTTATTACGTTGTCAGTTGTTAATAAACTTTCCTCTAATAATGTGTTTGTGTTATCAGCCTTTCACCTACAAAAGAACTTGTGTCCAGGATAAACTATTAGAGAGAATAGAATTGTTCTGTGCCAGGGCCTCGTTATCTATCTTAGTATCTGCAATTATTTGTACTGAAAGACAATAGGCGATATAGAACTACTGTATGTCATGGAAGACCCTTGGGGAAACAATGAAGACAATCCAGAATTATAGGAGAACCATACATGTGTATTCTATTCTCTCTCCAATAACACAGCCAGGGAAATAATGTTGTCATGCTGAGGAAATGCTAAGCGATCCCCATTTCTCCTAAATTGACACTAAACATGTATTAAAGGTTGTTAATTCAAAGTCCATGACAGCTTTCCAATAATGCTTAATAAAAATCCAATACCCTCACTAATTTATTGACTCATAAATAATTGTTTTCAAATTTTTTACTATTATACTGTATGTACTGTAGATAGAAAATTGATCTTCTTTTTTACTTTATGTCCCAGTGTTTTGGGCTATTTTTATAATATGTAGGGTGTGTGTGGGGGTTAAGTACATCACATAAGCATACAAGAGCATTGATGAGTAAACATACTTACAATATGGTGTTGTGATTTCAAAATAAGCACACTGCTTTTGCCATGCAAATATTTTGAATTCAATTTGTTAGAGTACTCTCTGAAGAACTACTTCATAGCATCACACAATTAAAACACTGATTCTTATTTCAAAATCACCCCATTTGCTTACAAAACCTCACCTTGTTTTTGATTATATATTGAGGTGACAATTGTAATAAGTTATTATTGTGTATGAAAATTACTATTCAAAGTTAAATATGCATATACATTTTGACTACACTTACAGTAGTGTGGTCAGCATAGATGAATAGTAAATATATTTTTTTTAAAAGTTTGGGAAAAGAAGACGTAATTATAATTTCTTACTTTGTTTTGTAAGTAGTTTTTAAGTCTTAAACATTTATTTAAAATGTTTTCTGAGCATTTCAACCAGACAATAATTTTGAAAGTGCTTGTCAGCTTCGAGTGTATTAGATATATGTTGTACATCACTTGTGAGAGACTGGTTTCAAAATGTACAGCTGGTTGAAAAAAGTACAGGTAGGAGACACTTACTTTTGTACTCAAGTTAAAGAAAGAGAAGTTAAGGAACGAGCTGTTTACCCGATATGCTAAAAATTATCTGCAATCATGGAATACAATTGTTCTGTGATGGACTGGCATCCTGTCCATAGTTCCATAGTATAACCCACCGTGCAACCATTGCTTGCCAGGATAGACTCGTTCACGCTGCTGGTTTTAACGTGACCAGCACAGGACACTACTTCGTTATTCAGTGTGACAGCAGTTTAAAGTCTTGGAAGAATTCTGTCATGTACCGTTAAGATGTATTACCTTATGAAACAACAGCAGTGAAGGTGATGAAATAAAAACGACAACGACAACAACGTTAATAATATAAAAGTAAATAATATAAAATGTGCTTGAAAGATTTTAGTACTGAAGAACCTAGAATAAATGCTTTAAACAATTTTTCTACTAAAGGTTAAGCTTACATATAAGCTTGCATATAGCTTACCATTGCCTGTCAGCAGGAAATGCATAGCAAGTGTTGTCCGTTCATGATTTCACATAACATCTATGCAAAACTTGCAACATCCTGTTTTGTGAATGCTGAGTTCTGGCAAAGTGCCATATAAGGAGGTCTTTTCTGTTAGCAGCATAAGAACGGAAAGGACTGAGTCAACAGTTAGCAAGTCATATGATGTATGTACTAATACTTTGTTACACTGTATAAAAAGACTAACTTTATAACCGTTTGGAGAGGCTGGCTTTGGTAAGCTACTCTCCCGCTTGCAAGCGGAATAAACAGCTCTTCTTTCACCAACATCCAAATTCTTATTTTAATGTTTCTTCAGTACACATCTCTGTGCAACAAAATCTGTTAATATGATACAGATATTCCATCTTTATATAGATATTAGCCCAAGCAGAAACATTCAATCATGAAATCTAAAACAGTGACAAAAGTTCTTCTTCTTTTTCGCATTTTCCCACTTATGTGGGGTCTGCTTGTTTGCACCGATTTTTCCACTTCGTACGGTCTGCGGCGTCTCGGCAGGTGACTTTTGCGAGGCGCATGTCGTCTTTCAGCCAATCCAGCCA
The DNA here is from genome assembly GCF_059453375.1 of Lepisosteus platostomus. NCBI lineage: Eukaryota > Metazoa > Chordata > Actinopteri > Semionotiformes > Lepisosteidae > Lepisosteus > Lepisosteus platostomus. Next base: position 59,558,046 of record NC_142619.1, on the reverse strand, counting down.
GCGTGTAAATGCTCGTCCATGGGGCCGGCGGCCTTCCACCTTCAATTCGAGGGCGGTCTTTGCCATTGTTGTGTCATTGCTGCGGAGCACGTGTCCATACCATCGCAGGCGCGATTCCCTCATTTCCTCAGTGATTGGGGCGACTTTGAGTGTTTTTGAGTGACAAAAGTTCTATTTAGTCTAACGTTCTAGAATTTCTAATATACTCCCTCTGCAATTAAATAGTTTGGTATGGGCAGCCATATTTTGTAAAAGTCCTCAATTTTTTATTGTCATATGTACAGTATGTATGTAAAATCCATACATCAAATAATTTTTCCTAATTTCATTTGATTGAATGTGATGAAGGATTGATTTGAATTTGCAACATATTCTAAAGAATGGAAATGCAAAATTACATTTGGATTGACTGATGTGAATTCATTGAGCTCGGGACGACTTTTTTTTTCAAACAAAGAAAACTTGTTTTTGTTAAATCTCTGAACTGCAGCAAAGTAATAAATGTGAAGTCGCTAAGCCGTAGTCCCCCTTACGGTGCTCAAAAAATATCTACAGTATATCTACATTTATTCATTTGGCAGATCCTTTTATTCAAAGTGACTTACAATGGCAGTATATAAATTGCTCTTGCGCAGTTTCTCTCCAGGTAGCAAAATGTGAATACATGTCAAGTGATAAAGTAGAATATGTATATTATCTTGACCCTGGTGATTTCTAATGAGAAATCAGATTGTTGAAATCAAACTTTAATTTGTTATTATATAAAACATCAAAAGACATCACATAATACAAATTTGGTTACAGCTACAGTAAGTAATGTGACACCTGCTCTTTAGTAAACAACTCATCACAAATAATCCAGATTCTTGGGGCCCTTAAAAATGATGTGCAGATCAATGAATAAAAGTCAGTATTTTAATTCAGTCACATGCATATTACTGAACCCACAAAAAAGGCAGGTAAGCATTAAATAACCAGAACTGATTTATTTTTTAATCACATGCTTGTTAATTAATAGGCAAAACAAAAAAACTGTATCATTAAATTCCCTTCTCATCCAAAATCCTAAACTCAATTTGCTGAACATCCATTTTTAGACAGAAACCCATGTGAGTATTTAGTCTGTCTTTTAATTTAATTGTACCTGATTCATCTTTGGTATGATTTGCTTAGTATCCATTTCCATTAGTAAACACATTTAAATCATTTAGAAGGAGGAGATTCCTTTTTCAAAGACAATTACAACAGCAGACCTTACATCCTAATGTCAGCTCACAGTTGAATTTATTAAACCGAAAGCCTCCTACAGTGATGTTCAAGTAATTACTGCTCCTTGTGGACATCCACTGGGGATTTCAGTGGAAAAGAACCACAAAATTCTATCCCTTTCTTCTAAATGTACTGTATGCCTTTTCTGAAGAACCAAGCTGAAGAATAAATTGTGAAGATGTTTACACAAACTGGTATAGATAACCCTTAAGGCCCAAGTTAGTCTATTAATGCTTTGCTTTTCAGCTCATTCATTTATAATCTCTCCTGGAGAGTCCTTCATGAACTAGAACAGCTCTCTAAACTATGCTATAGAAGCAGTCTGCTGTAAAAGCATAGTTGCTTTCTTGTTTCCAGGCACTGTTTGTTTTTTTCAACTCTGGGAGAGAATGCAAGTTTTACATGCCATATTTTTTAGAAAACATTCCTCCAAACACCAATCTCTATTTGCTCGGACATAAACAACTGACAATCCCAGAAAGAATTGTAGCTTACAGGAGTCTCAAAGGTATTACAACTATAATATACTGATATACTGATATAATACTGATATAATATACTGATATACTGATATGGGTGTAGCATAGTAAAATAAAATCATTAAGGATGAAAATCTAAAAACACAGATGTCAAGGTACTTATTTTACCATTTGTGAAGGTACTATGAACAACTGAACACTTGTTGTTCTTTCTGTAAATAATTTTAATGAAAAGGTTTGGGCATAGACTCTAATTTCTTAAATGCAATAATTGTAACAGATCTCCTAAGAGATAAAGGATGTTTCTTCTGAAAATAATCTGGAAATGCTCTAATGCTGTCAATATCCACATCAAAACATGTTTAAGATACAGACTTTATGATTATGTGATATTTATAAGAACCGTAGACTACTGCAAATCATATTGGTATCAAAAGTACTTATTTGTGCCAGACTATTTGCTTGAAACATTCTTTATACAGTACTCTGAAGGCAGCTCATTTTTGGCTTTTATGAGCAAGTATACCATTTTTATGCAGAAGAACAGGTGTTCGAAAGAGCTGATGACTATGTTTCACGCATCTGCTTTTTGCTTCATTTATATTCTTTTGGGCTTCTTGGCGAATTGTGTTACTGCCAAACATGGGAAAGTTAATAATTCATAACACCCAGGACTACTTTGGATTAAAAAATACAATTTCTCATGAATACTCACACTTGACACACCCTGCTTTTTGAAATTATTACAGATTGACCTGTTTTTCTGTGTGCTTCACCCGAGGAGAATATTAAAGATGTCCCGTTTATGAGGATTAGGGTCCTGAAGAAAGTTTTGTGATGCTAAATCAAATCAAAGACCCAGCCATACACAAGGAAAAAATAAAAGGATATCTACTGTAACAACTTTTTCCCACAGCTGTCTCTTGAAGTAATAACTGTGAAATTGTGTAATTGAGAAATTACAAATTGATGCACATTTTTTTAAACTTAATATTTAATTCAAAACCTAAATGCTGAAACTTAAAACAGCTATGTAATGATAAGTTAAAAAAAATGCTAGAAAACCTATGCTTGAAAAACTTGTTAGAAAAATGTTGATTGCATAATTATTCACACTTGTGAACTTGATATTTGGTGGAACCACCATGAGTAACAATTACAGAAGTCTTTTTGGGTAAAACTCTTTGCACACCAGCTTGTTGCAACTTTTGTCCATTCTTTTCAAATACTGTATGCTTAAGCTCTGCTTCATGGCAGCAGTCTTAGAGTCCGTCCGACAGATTCATGATGGGATTCAAATTAGGATTTTGACTACGCCACTCAAGGGTATTTATTCCCTAGTGTTAAGCCGCACTAATGTAGCTCTGGCCTTGTGCTTTCAATCATTGTCCTGCTGATAGGTGAATCCTTGTCCAGGCTTAGGCCTGAAGCAGGTTTTTCTCTAAGGTTGCCAGTACTTTGCTCCATCAATGTGTCACGACCACCAGGCAGTCAAGATCAAATCGTAAGCGAGCTAATCAGCCCCAGCAGCGGGTGATTATTAACAAACGCCGCCGCACGAGTTAAACCACCTGCGCACACTCACAGTGCGGTGCGCACTGCTATTTATACCCTCTTCACCTGTTTCCCACTGCTCGGTATTGAGTCTACTCCTTGAGAGCTCTACCTGGCGGTTTTCCCCGTACCACGTTTATTCTGGATTTTCGACTTTGCACCTCGCCTCTCGCCTCGGACTGTCTGCTACCGGAGTACTTCCTGGATTACGACTTGCCTTTCGCCTTTTGGACTACGACATTGCCTCTCGTTTTGGTTTGTTCACCTGCCTCATCTATCACCCGTGCCTGCGTCTGCACAGGATCCGTGTATCTTCTCACCAGGGATTCCTAACAGAATACCGAGCCAAAAGATGGATCCCGCGGACGCACAAGCTTTTGCTCACTGTTCAATCGCCATTCCCAAGCTCTCACCCAGCTTCAATCTTCGCTTCACATTCTCTCCAATCACGTCGCTAACCTTCCGCCTTCACCTGTCCCTTCGCCTCCAGCACAGACCACTGCTCCAATCCCTGTAACCCCGCCCACCTCTCCCGTAGCCTCACCGTTTGTTCTCCCGGAAAGATATGGCGGCAACACCGCGGGCTGTAGGGGTTTTATTGCGCAATGCTCCTTGACTTTCCAGTTGCATCCTGAGCATTTTTTTTCTCCCCGGGAGCAGATCAGTTTCGCCCTTTCCTTGCTCACTGGCAAGGCTCTGGACTGGGCAGCTGTGTTGCTTGCTAGGGGAGACTTTCAGTTTGCTGATTTCAAGCTTTTTGCTGACCAGCTCCAGGCACGTTTTTCTCCAGTCAACCCGGACCTGACTCATCTCCGGCTCGCCTCGCTTCGTCAGGGTGATGGATCTCTGAAGGATTATGTAGCTGACTTCCAAGCCCTCGCCACGGAGTCTGACTGGAACCCTGAAGCCCTGATTTGCCTTTTTTATAAGGGTCTCTCTGAAGATCTAAAGGACCACCTGGTGCTCTCGCCACTTCACAACCGCTCTCTCGAATCAGCAATCTCTCAGGTGGTTGAACTGGACACCCGCATTCGGCTGCAGAGAGTAGAGAGTCATGATGGAAGCAGTCCTGGCCGTCCTGAAGGTACTACCCCCACGGTGCCCACTCGGCATCATGCACCCCTTTTCTCGGAGGAAAAGGAAAGGCGCCGTCGGGTGGGACTGTGTCTCTATTGCTCTGCACCTGATCACCTTCTCTCTGCTTGTCACTTGAGATCCCCTTATCCCTCTCGAACCCTTCCGCAGCCTACTGTTAGAGTCAGTAGTGCTGTTTTTTCTCAAAACTCGTCAGGCCCTTTATTCCCAGCTGAAATTTCTTGGGCTGACGCACAACTTCCCCTTCTGGTTTTTGTTGACTCAGGGGCAGCGGGGAACTTTATAGACGTCACTTTTGCTAAGAAGTGGGATATTCCCCTGGCTCCGGTCTCACCCCTCGATCTGTATTCAAGCTCTGGATGGATCCCCGATTGCACCTGGACGGATTACATGGCAGACCGTCCCTCTCTCTCTATCAGTTGGTGCTACTCATGTTGAGGAAATCTCACTCCTTCTCCTGGACTCGCCTGCCTATCCGGTAATCCTGGGTCTTCCCTGGCTCAAGAAGCACGATCCCCACATCTCCTGGGACAAGAACGAGCTCATTGTCTGGAGCCACTCCTGTCATGTCAACTGTTGTCGTCAGCCGGTTAAGGTTGCTGCTGCAGTAACCTCTATGGAGGAGCACTCTACCATCCCGCCCCAATACAGGCATCTGAAACAAGCCTTTGATAAGCGGAAGGCTCTTTCGCTTCCACCTCACCGTACCTGTGACTGTGCTATAGAGTTGCTCCCGGGAACCCTTCCACCTAAAGGACGGATCTACCCTCTCACTCAGGCAGAGAATCAGGCTTTGCAAGACTATATTAAGGAAGCTCTGGAGTCAGGATTCATTTGTCCCTCCTCTTCTCCAGCCTGTGCGGGTTTTTTCTTTATTGGGAAGAAGGACGGCTCCTTGCGGCCGTGTATTGATTACAGAGGACTGAACTCCATTACGGTTAAACATCGTTACCCCCTGCCGTTAATTCCAGCCGCTTTGGAGTCCGTACGGGGAGCCTCCATCTTCTCGAAGTTAGATCTACGGGGGGCTTACAACCTAATCAGGATACGTGAAGGGGATGAGTGGAAGACGGCCTTTATGACCACCCATGGACATTATGAATATCAGGTGATGCCTTTTGGTCTTGTTAATGCCCCGGCTGTCTTCCAGTCATTCATGAATGACATCTTTAGGGACATTATTGGGAATTTTGTTTTGGTTTACCTGGATGATATCCTCATCTTTTCTGCCAACCCTAGGGATCATGTCCACCACGTCCAGGAGGTCCTGACTAGACTCATTAATAACAAACTCTACGCCAAGCTTGAGAAATGCGTTTTCCACGCCTCTAAAATTCACTTTCTGGGTTACATCATTTCCTCATTTGGTGTAGAGATGGACTCTGCTAAGGTGGCGGCCATCAATGACTGGCCAGCCCCTCGTAACTTAAAGCAAATTCAACGTTTTCTAGGTTTTGCCAACTTTTATAGACGTTTCATCCGGAACTTTAGCTCCGTCGTGGCGCCAATCATCGCACTAACCCGCAATCGACCAGGCTTGGGTAAATGGAACCCGGAGGCTAACCAGGCGTTTTTACGCTTAAAACAACTCTTCAGTTCGGCACCACTTCTACGACACCCGGATCCCTCTCAGCCATTCATTGTGGAGGTTGACGCCTCAGCCTATGGGGTTGGGGCAGTCCTCTCTCAGCGCCACGGGGATAAGCACATTCCACATCCCTGTGCCTTCTTTTCAAGGAAACTCTCCCCGGCCGAGGTTAATTATGATGTCGGTAATCGTGAACTCTTGGCTATCAAGCTGGCCCTGGAGGAATGGAGACACTGGTTGGAGGGGGCTTATCACCCCTTTGTCATTATCACGGACCATAAGAACCTGGCCTACATTCAGTCGGCCAAACGCCTCAATTCCCGTCAGGCCCGTTGGTCTCTTTTCTTTTCTCGATTTAATTTTGTGATCACCTATACGCCGGGCTCGAAGAATGGGAGGGCTGATGCTCTCTCTCGGCTCCATGATCCCCCTGATCTGGATTACACACCGGAACCAATCATTTCATCTAACAGAATCCTCGGGGTGATCCACTGCTCTATTGAAGATCAGATCAGACGTGCCCTCAAAGGAGCTATAGTTCCCTTGTGCTGCCCCCCGGATAAGCTTTTTGTACCGGACAACTTGCGTTCTGCTGTCCTGCAATGGGGGCATGACTCTCGGTTTGCAGGCCATCCCGGGTACAGACGCACTCTGGACCTACTCACCAGAGATTTCTGGTGGCCTTCCATGCGATCAGATGCTGCAGAGTACGTCCGAGCTTGCCCGGTCTGTGCCAGGATCAAGACTCCGCGTGCCAAGAAGACCGGTCTCCTTCACCCTCTTCCGATCCCACACCGCCCTTGGTCCCACATAGCCGTGGACTTCATTACGGACCTTCCTAGCAGTCAAGGTCATACGGTAATCTTGGTGATATCTGATCGTTTTTCCAAGGCAGCCCATTTCGTCCCCCTCCCAGCATTGCCCACAGCCCAGGAAATGGCATCACTGTTTGTGCAACAGGTCGTTCGGATACATGGGTTGCCCAACGATGTGGTCTCAGACAGGGGACCTCAATTTGTCTCGGCCTTTTGGAAAGCGTTCTGCCAAGCTTTAGGGACCCATGTATCTCTGACTTCGGGTTATCATCCTGAGGCCAACGGTCAGATGGAACGGACCAACCAAAGTCTCCTTACCTTTTTGAGAGCCTTCACCTCCAACTCGCAGGATGACTGGTCATCACTACTTCCCTGGGCAGAATATGCCCATAATTCTCTTACCTCCTCCTCCACAGGTCTCTCTCCCTTCCTCTGTTCACTAGGTTATCAACCCACTCTCATTCCTGCCACCCCTCCGGACACGGCTGTGCCGTCGGTACGTCAATATATTTCCAAGCTGCGCAGGACCTGGAGAATGGCGAGGACAGCTCTCACCAAGTCAACCCAGCGCCAGGCCAAATTCGCAAACCGACACCGCAGACCAGCCCCACGTTTTCGCAGAGGACAGTTTGTTTGGCTTTCAACAAGGAACCTACCTCTACACCTGCCTTCCAAGAAGCTCGGGCCTAGGTATATCGGCCCCTTCAGGATACTCTCCCGGATCACCCCAGTTACCTTCCGTCTTGCACTTCCCTCCACCCTTAAAATCCACCCGTCTTTCCACGTCTCCCTCCTGAAACCCTTCTACCGCTCACCTCTTGCGGCTCCCCAACGTCGCCCGCCACCCCCGCGTCGCATTCGGGGGCACCAGGCATATACAGTCCACAAGATCCTCGACTCTAGATGGAACCGTGGCACCCTTCAGTATCTGGTTGACTGGGAGGGTTATGGCCCTGAAGAAAGATCGTGGGTTCCGGAGAGGGATATTTTGGACCCTACGCTAATCAGACACTTCCACAGGGACTATCCCAATCGGCCGTCTCGGGCGTCGGGAGCCGCCCGTGAAGGGGGGGGCACTGTCACGACCACCAGGCAGTCAAGATCAAATCGTAAGCGAGCTAATCAGCCCCAGCAGCGGGTGATTATTAACAAACGCCGCCGCACGAGTTAAACCACCTGCGCACACTCACAGTGCGGTGCGCACTGCTATTTATACCCTCTTCACCTGTTTCCCACTGCTCGGTATTGAGTCTACTCCTTGAGAGCTCTACCTGGCGTTTTTCCCCGTACCATGTTTATTCTGGATTTTGGATTCCCCTTCTGCCTTTTCGACTTTGCACCTCGCCTCTCACCTCGGACTGTCTGCTACCGGAGTACTTCCTGGATTACGACTTGCCTTTCGCCTTTTGGACTACGACATTGCCTCTCGTTTTGGTTTGTTCGCCTGCCTCATCTATCACCCGTGCCTGCGTCTGCACAGGATCCGTGTATCTTCCCACCAGGGATTCCTAACACAATGGTCTCATCAGTCTTGACAAGCTTCCCAGTCCCTGCTGTTGAGAACCCAAAGTCTAACACAATGCTGCCAGCACCATGTGTGACAGCAGAGATGGTGTTGAACGAGTGATGCACCATGTTGGGTTTATGTCAAATGCAAAACTACATTTAGACCAAAACACTGTTTTGTTGCAAACCCCATGCAGGATTGGAGATGATATTTTTTCAGTTCCATACAAGCCCCCCATGTGGACATGTGGACATTGAACTCTTTCATATTTGCTTCATGGTGGCACTCATTACCAGTGTCTTCCTTGTTTTTTGACTCAGTTTGGAGGGATAGCCTGGGCAATGTCTGGGTGCTTCTCAATGATTGACATAATCATGGTGAAAGAGATGTTATGAGTCTTATAAAATGTTTTATACCCTTCTTTTGATCTATGTCTTTATGCAGCTTTATCACTGAGTAGTTTTGAAAGCTCTTTAGTCATCATGGTTGGATTTCTGTTTGAAATTCACTACCTAACTGAGAGACCTTACAGAGTTAGGTGCATTTATTCTGAAATCAAATAAACAGCTATGATTACACACAGAAGCCACTCAACTAATGGTGTGAATCATTAAGGTAATTTTGTGTCCCTAGATTAATTTCGGCTTGCCAAAGCAAAGGGTTTGGATATTTATACAATCATGACTTTTCCAATTTGCTTTCATATTATTGTATAGTTACTTGTTGTTTTTTTTACTTCTTTCATATCAAACATTCCATGACTGTAGGTTTAAAGCAATAAAATGTCAGAACTGTGTATAGTTTGAATACCGTATATTATTTACTGTAAATTACAGTATTTCATACTTGTGTAAATATTATTTTAATTGGTTGAATATTTATAATGAAATAATAGTCATTGTTCATGATAAGCTGAAAGACCACTTCACAATTCTCTCCATTTTCTCAGATTCTCATTTTTATTATTTTTAAGAAATTAAACTTAAACATCATAGGAAAAACAACAACATGAATTTCAGAAATGCAGAGATGAAAAATGAAACAAGCTGAACAGAGAGGGTATAAATCAGAGGTTCTTAAACTTTTAGAGGTCCACACCCCCACCAAAGCAGGTTATGAATATTGTTTGTGCTTGTGGTTGTTTAATGGATTGATAAATGTATAACGTGTTAAATCAAACATTTATTAAAACTACATTTTTAAAGCGCCAGCAGCTATATCATCCTGCAGCTCTCAACCAGCTACCCACTGAAGCTAAACGGGGTTGAGCCTGATCAGTACCTGGATGGGAGACCTCCTGGGAAGCTTCCTGTGGTCTGTGTGGGTCCTAATGCCCTGGTATAGTGGTGGGGACACTATACAGTAGTGGGCGCATACTTTCAGATGAGACGTTAAACCGAGGTCCTAACTCTCAGTGGTCACTAAAGATTTCCGGGCATTTCTCAAGAAGAGTAGGGAGTTATCCCGGTGTCCGGGCCAAATTTCCCCCCACGGCCTTTACCGTGGCCTCCAATTTGACCCCATGTATGATTGGCTTGCACTTGCCCTGCGATGGACTGGCCCTGCCTTGCGCTCGTTGCTTGCCACAACACCTTATGGTATAAAGTGGTTTGGCAAATGACATGACATTTTGAAAGCAACATTTCCTTAACTCAAGACACAATGACATTAAATATTTCCTTAATTCCAAAAATAATAATAATAATGTTGTCACGCTCTCACATAATCAGTCACATAATTCTGATGAAACGCTGGCGCATTCCCACGACCTGGATCAATCCGACATCAGCCCGATCCGATTCCCAAAACAACAGCGCACAATCTAAACATCCTATCACAGCTCTCGCTCCTCACTGCACCTTCTATTTAAACCTCACTTCATCTACAAATGGTACACTTCACCACTTGGTATTAAACAGTCAGCTGTTTCTCTAAGTTCTTCACCTTTAAAACCCTTTTTGCTAAACCCTTCCTCAAGCCTCCTGGATACGACACTGCCTGCCTTCCCAACTCCGACTTCGCCTAGCCCTTTTGGATTAGTTCACTACCCAACGTGCCACAGGGTTCTTCACACCATTCGTGACAAATGTCATGTCATTTGCCAAACTGCTTTATACTGTTTATATTGTTATACTGTTAAGCACTGTTTTCATAAGCTTAAACCAGCAGAAATCTATAATTAATATTTTGTTGTGAGTCTGTAAACCCCACAGATAGTGAAGCTATGTCCAGTTTCCCACAGAGAAAATATTACGTAGAGACCTGGCGTTAGACTTTTGTTCTGAAAATAGAATCTCTTGGTATTTGAATGCCTAAGGAAGGAAGAGCAGTAACACTTTATCACATCATTATCATTACCAACTGTTTGTCATTAGTTTCCAAGGGACACAGTGCTAATGAGCCAGATTCAATAGCCTGTTTCTGACATGAAACTAAAATGGCAAAGAAAACTGATCACAGCACAGCAATAATGTTTCATTAAGGTCTCCATACCATTCAGTTTGATTATTATACAGTAGCTGTAATGGTGGTGTCTGTGAGCTTCCAAATCTTCACTTTCTGTTACCAAGCCCTGGAGTGGTGATAGAAAGCGATGTTGCAGGCACAGCCTGTGGTGTTTTTCTTTTATAAAGAATCTGGCATCAGCTTCTCTGTGTTGATGATAGAGCATAATTTTCCACTTTCACTTTGTCTTCCAAGGTTTTAAATTTTGGATCACATAATCCTCAGGTTCTTTAAAGGAAAGGTTTTGCTCTCCATGAAACACGCAAACAGGGAGAAAAGCTTGGGGTAAGATCGCAGGGTCAGACATTTTTTTTCATATGGCACCCCTGGAGCAGCTGGGGGTTAAGGGTCTTACTCAGGGACAATGGAGTAGGATTCCTCTGCCAGCCGAAGGATATGAACTGGCAACCTTCCAGCCACAGGCGCAGATCCTTAGCCACAGAGCGACCGCAGTCCAACGGGGGACTATCAATTACCTGAGGTGGAGGTGGACAAGGAAGGGTCTCGACAAAGATCTGTGAAATGGTTTAAGCAGGGAGATGTGGGATCCTGAGAGTGGGGGGTAGTGCTAAACAGTAGGAAACAGGAGTGATCTGTGCAAGGATATAGAAAGGGCCGATATATTATGGCCCCAACTTGCGGGAAGGCTGCAACAAAGGTAGATTACGAGTGGATAACCGCACGAATTGCCCTCGCTGAAGTCGGGGGAATCGTCGGTGAGACCTATTGGCTGACTTATTCTAGTTGTCAGCCATTTTTAAGAGTATGGCTCTCACTTCCATACTTTCTGGAGATTGGTCATGTAGTCCTGAACGGAAGGTACCTAAGTGTCTGGAGGAGAGTCTGAAATGAGTGGTGGTTGGTATCCCAGAGCGCACCTAAAAGGAGACATGCCTGTTGAGGATGTAGAAAGGGAGTTACGGGCATACTCAGCCCAAGGAAGTAGCGGTACCCAGTCGTCATGAGAGGGTGAGACATAAGCCGTAAGAATGTTTGTAGGTCCTGATTAATACGTACTGTTTGGCCATTGGCTTGTGGATGATAACCAGAGGTTAGTGAGACTGAGGCTCCAAGCGATTTACAGAAGGTTTTCCAGAATTTGGATATGAATTGGGGACCCCGGTCTGAGACAATGTCTATAGGGATACCATGGAGTCTGAAGACATGAGTTACAAATAGGTCTATCATTTCTCGTACTGTTGGTAATGAGGGCAGCGGGATAAAGTGAGCTGATTTGGAGAAGCGGTCTACGATTACATTATTGTGGTCTGTCCGTGACTTCCGGGGAGATAGGTGATAAAGTCAACAGAAATGTGAGACCAAGGGCGATCCGGTATGGGTAGGGGATGTAGAAGGCCAGCAGTCTTCATGTGAGCGGTCTTGATTCTCGCACATATGGTGCAGGCCTGGACATAGTCAAAGGTATCCTTCCTCAGTGTTGGCCACCAGAAATATCTATAAATTAATTCCAAAGTGCGCCGAATTCGCAGAATCACTTCCCCAACATAGGACAGCAGATCTCATCGAGATGGTGACGAATAGTTTGCCAGGGGGGCACTGAGGAGGAACCGAATGAGCAACCAGGGCTCTTCTGACTTGGTCCTCAATATCCCATCTAATTGCAGTGAATGATGAGCTCCCAGGTGTTCTGGGAAAAAATCGGGAGGGTCATTGAGGCAGGAGAGGGTGTCTGGCTTGACATTCTTGGAACCCGGGGTGTATGTGATCAAGAAGTGAAATCTGGAGAAAAACAGACAGATTGGTGTGGTCTGTTAGGATGAGAAAGGGATGCTGCGCCCCTTCAAGCCAATGCCTCCATTCTTCAAGGGCTAGGAGTTCACGGTTACCCTCATTATAGTTCACGGTTCACGGTTACCCTCATTATAGTTAACTTTGGTGGGAGATAACTTCTTAGAGAAAAAGGCACAGGGATGGAGAATTCCTTTCTCGCCATGATGTTGAGAGGGGACGGCACCGTTTTCAGAAGTGTCGACTTCCAACACAAAGGGGAGTGAAGGAGAAGGGTGATGAAGGAGAGAGGCAGTCTTGAATATATTTTAGGTGTTGAAAAGCTTCCTCTGCTTGGGGGTTCCATTTGCCCTGGTTTGACCCTTTGCTAGTGAGCAACGTGATAGGTGCTATTACTGAACTAAAATTGCGGGTTAAACATTTATAACAATTGGCAAAACCGATAAAACGTTGAATTTGCTTCAGATTCTTTGGGCTAGGCCAATCATTGATACCAGATACTTTACTGGGATCCATCTGAACACCAATGTGTGAAAGAATGTAGCCTAAAAAGTGTGATTTCGTCATGTGAGGTAAGACGTCAGAGGACCTCCATGACATGAGAAATATGGTCCTGAAGGTTATTAGAGTAAATTAGGATGTTTTCTAAGTAAACTAGAGCAAACCTCTGTTAAATGTCTCTAAAAATGTCATTCATGAAGGCTTGAAAAACAGCTGGAGCATTCACCAGGCCAAAGGGCATGACTGGATACTCCTAATGCTAATGTGTAGCCATAAAAGCAGTTTTCCACTCGTCCCCTTCCCTAATAGATATGAGATTATACACCCCTCGTAAATCTAATTTAGTAAAGACCATGGCACCACGTACTAATTCTAAGGCTTCTGGAATTAGGGGAAAGGGATATTGATTTTTTATGGTTATAGAACTTAATCCACGACAGTCTATGCAAGGTCAGAGACTTCCATCTTTCATTTTGACAAAGAAGAAGCCCGTGCAAGCAGGAGATATAGAGGGAAGAATTATTCCTGCTTTTAAGGAGTCTTGAATATATATTTTTCCAGAATATATATTAGAGAGTGGATAAACCTGCCCTAATGGAGGTAATGTGCAGGGGAAGGAATAGCGCCTCCTGTTTATTGAGCACTTCTTCTAATTCTGCGTTTTGCGGTGGAATTTGCATGGTTCGTCTTGGGATATAAGAGCTGATGCTATTTTCAAGGGTTGGCAGCAGCCATTAGAGAGACATTGATATACCATGCAAGAAGTTCATTTCGGGGCCAAGAGATTTGGGGATCATGCTTTCGTAACCAAGGGTATCCTAGTCACAAAGGATGTGTGGCTGATTCTAGAAGAAAAAAATGTATTTCTTCTTGGTGAGTGGCGCCGATCTAAAGTATCAGTACAGTGGTTTTCCAGGACCGGAAGCTCTTGAATGTCCAGGAAGACAGCAGTAAAGACAGCGCCCCTCCTATAAGTGCCTTTCATTTTCTTCTGATGCTAGGTGGGCATGCGCCATTTCCATTGGTTGCCCAGGAAAATATGTTTTTGTAGATGGTAGCCATGAGGGTTCAGATCTACAAAAGCACAACCGAGCTCACTCCAGTTTACAATCCTGGATCTAATTCCACTGGCTGGGAAATGACTTCTTGGAGGGTTTTACCCTTCAAAGGCAGCAACGTTAGATGGTCTTTTAACTCTTAGTCCGCGATGAAATTGGAAAATAAGAGCCTCGTCATTCCAGGAAGTCTCTAATGCTAAAATACAAAATTCAATGGAATATTCTAGGAAAGAGCGTGTTTCCTGGCACAGTGCTGAGAAATGAGAAGCTGCACGTTGCTCTGAGTTTTCACAGGTAAACACAGATTTAAATTAATCCTGAGAAAGGTCGTAATTGGAAATTTCGAGTGCCCTTTTTTCCAGTAATACCTTGGCCCAATCCAGTGCTCGTCCTGTTAGGAGAGATAACAAATGCAATCTTCTCTCGTGAAGTCGGGTAGAGGTCTGAGTTTATACTGAAAATATGGTAACATTGGGCAAGGAGCCCCAGCATCTGGCAGGTTTTCCATCACATCTCTAGGGGGTTAGGTAATAGAGGTGGTCGGGGACTGGAGATGGCAGGCGGAGGGTTGGTAGCTGGATGAGTTGGTAGAGCCCGAGGCGATGAGGTAGATGCTTGTCTAGAAATGTGCACGGATAGTTGATGTATTGCTGATTGTAGCTGTATCAGTGCTGGAGAATGCTGCGACAGAACTGTGCAGAAATCGTTGACCTCCGCACAGTGCATGCTGTGGCTCAATATTCTGTTAGGTTCCTGAAGTCCACATTATGTTGTTAATGGACCCTATTTGGTAGTGCTTCAAGATGGAACTTAAAAGGATCCAAAAAGATTTACTCAGAGAGGTGATCTGGTAAATGTTTCCTTGAGCCGTGAGCTGAAGGTCATAGTGGAGAGGAAACCTGTGTCCAGGGATTAAAGTCAAGGACGGTCTGTCTCAAGAGAGTTCATTGCAGAACCACATCTACGGCTCACAAGACAAGACGCCATTTTCCTACTCTCTTTCAGAGAGTGAGAGAGTGTGAAGGTTTGGGTGGAGCTGTGGGTGTCGACAGATTGAGTTGATATCTGTTTGCAGGAGATACTGTAGAACACCCACATGAGGTCACGGTGAGGGAATAAAAGTTCATTTTTAGGGCGAGCTTGCGCGAAGGGCAAATGTGATCCGCATTGCTCTTTGAAAGAGAGAAGGAAAAATTGTTTCTTGGCTTGAGAACTGTAGATGTGGTTCTGTGACCAAACGGGACACATATCTGTGGGTATCTTATATCACTGTTCCTCTGAATCGGAGCAGCTGTCAAGCAGATAAGAGCTGAGTCTAGTTCTTCATTTTTCGAGGCCCTCTAGCAGTGACCAGTAGAGTTTCGGCTCAGAGGATCTTCTCATTTTGATAACCATTGAGAACACCAGGCATAACCACTTTCCTGGAAGTGCTTGTACCAGTAGTAAACAGTCCTAAAACATCTGTCAGTAAGTGATCTGTAAAAAATTATTGTGAGCGTAAAGAGAACCACTCAACAGTGTAACATGAATCAGAATACACAAATGGAAACTTTTAATGGAAATTTTAAACTAAGAAAAGGAGGTATTTCTTCACAGGTCATTGTGGGAGTCAGGAACAAGCTATCCAGTAATGTTGTTGAGGCCAATCACCTGGCTTCTTTCAAGAAGGCCTAATGAGATCCTCAGATCAATTGTCTACTACCTACCAAGCTGGTTAGGTGGGCTGAACGGCCTCTTCTTATTTGCAGACTTAAAATCTATAAAATGAGTAAATACATCTTTAAAAGTTAATACAGTTAAAATAACCACAATGCCCCTCTGTTATTATTATGATATTAAAAAATAAAATAATGAAATACAACAGGCAAGCTCCCTAAAATCAAATTACAGAAACAGATCAAATTCTTACCAAGCATTTATCTCAGCGGCAGGCGTTCTTCGAGAACAGAGCAATTAGATTAAAGAGCCCCTGGGCAATGGTGTTATTTAAGAGGCTCTGCAGATACTTCTTATCAAATTATTTTCACACAGTAGGCTACCCCTCAGGACTGAGGGTAACATTGTTAGGAGTCAATGATTGGCAGTGGCATGTCCCCAGATACTTCTATTTTTGAACACCTGACAACCTAACTGTATGGCTAAAGCTTCTCTGACTTTCAAAAAGCACAGTCATAGCAAGATGGGAAAGTGATTTTAACACTTGTTACTGGGCAAGAGGCTTGTTTACTCCACAGAGATGGATTGGAAATCCCCCACCCTCCCCATACAGAACGGAACTATGTGGATTATAAACATAGCTAAACACAAACTAGCTTGTGAATAGAATGGGCAACCTGTAAAAAAAAGGAATGCTGTTCTGGAATCAGTCAGGGGAAGAGCAACCAGATTTATTTCTTGGTTTCAGAGAATCTTCTACACTGACAGGTTGGAGAAAAACCTTTTTAGGCTTGAACAGATAAGACCATAACCCAATGATCTACAAAAGAATTGAATGCAGTGGTACACAGGAACCGGGCGACAGACATGAAAACTGCTGTATGTGGAAATGCTTTACATAAGGTGTTGAGCCACTATGGCTACCCAGCTTCTAACTTGAAACCAGTTGGATTCTTCAAGAAATGTCTAGATGAGATCCTGGGAATAATTAGCTACCAAATATGTCATGTCAGCATTCTTGTTTTTAACCTATCTTGTGTTCTTACAGCATGCATAGTACTGTATTTCTCCAACAATTCAAAATTTTTTTCTATAATAAAAAGTATACAACTTCCAAACTTGGAACAGGGTTTAGAAAGTGATGCATTCCCAATGTACAGTAAATGACATGAGCAGCATTTCAGAAAATGTCAAAGTTAAAGATGAAAGATGTTGTATCATAGTGACAGAATAAAATGAACCTTCACCTTGTCTGAAACCATGTTGTTTAAATTGCAATCAGTTAGTGGCATCATTAAACTGAAGGACAGATCATGCCACTTTAATAGATTTAAAGCTTAGAAGAAAAAGGTATGAACAGCCTTGTATATTTTGTTGGTGTAATATTAAATTACACTGAATGGTCATTAAAATAGTTTTCTTAATAAATTAGCCCTGTGAAGAAGTTATTCCATAGAAGCAGCCATCTAGAAACTGTGAGATGTCAGTCAGTAGGCATTGTTGTGGCTTTCTTATTTCTTCAAAATGCATGCAGGACTGCACCACTCTGTAAAACTGCCTTTTGGGGCAGTGAATCCTTAAAATACCACAGCTGCGTGTAGTTGTCATACAAATAAGTCCAGTGTTAAATGTTAATTAACCAATTAGTTCTCTCCGGGGTTATTGTACTATATGATGAGACTATAAACACATTAAATGAAGCTACTGTTTCAGTAACATCTAATGCAACACTTGTACAACCTATTGATCTTCTGTGAGCAGTGAAGGGCTGAATTCAGCATGCCAGACCAGACACTAGTATAAGGCCATTTTTATTCCATTAATGCAAGTTTTGACGTGTATTTTAGACGGCTACATCTTTAAGTATTTTCTTCTTCTGCTCCTCCTCAAATGCCATTATCTAGGGTAACTTAAAATGAAGTTTTGCATTGGATGTATGTCTAAAGGAAAATAAATAAATAAATGAAACCCAAGCAAATACAATACAATTAGTTAATATTGTGGTGAATTCACAAAAAGAAAGGGCAGCCTGTTTGCGTTATACCCAACTGGAAGCTACTGTACATGCAATTGCTAAAACAAAAATATATCTGAATGTATCTGAATGTCTAGGTGGGAGGTGCAGGAAATATTTATTTCACTTTTTTTTTTCTTAGAACATCTGAGTAATGTTTCAAGGTAAATTAGGTCAGCAAATTGCCAAAATTGAAAGCTACCTGCAGTAATTAAAAAGAAGCAAGGACGAATCACGGCCACTCAGAACTAATGATGAAGGATCATATGAACAGAGGAAGCCTCGAATGCCCACGTGGGTAAGCAAATCAACAGTGGGTTAAGGGAAATAATAATGAAGAATAAATATGAGTCTGTGAAGATCCTTATGAAGGCAAAGAAGTCATAAACATTGACCCCTAGATGCACCGCAGTGCCAAGACTGGAATATAAATGTGCTGGCTGGAGGATAAATAATTCTGGCTCCCTGTGCTCAGAATTTCCACAGCCTTGCACCCGCACCACCTCAAATCATAGGATCCTGATTAGACCTTTGACTTTTTGTTAGCGCTTAGACATGTATATCAATGGTTGTTTGAGAATTGTCTACAGTACAGTGCTTTGCAGAAGTATTCATCCATTTTGTTAAATTTTGTTAAATTTCATACACACTTTTTAAAGTCCAAATTAGTCATTCTGTTTACATTTGAAGATATACAGTAGAACTTTATTTACTTAACTTTATTATTTTATTTACAACATTTTTTAAAGTTGGTGGAGACTTATCCAAAATAACATGTACTGTAGCTTTAATCACTAACAAAAGTGCTTCCAGCCTGTATTGACTCAGGGGGTGAGTAAGTAGGTAAACATCATATTTTAGTTTTTGATTTCTTTTTTGTAATTGTTACTGACATTGAACTTTGTTCACCCTTAAAGTGTTCAGTTGGAGTATTCAAGTTTTGATTAAACTCATTCACTTCAAAATACAGCATGTATATACAGTACATCTAACATGTTTAATATGTATGTAATTCAGCTAAACAGAAAGTTTTTGGTAGAGTATTAATGCTTTTGCAAGGTACTGTAGATGTGATTTTCAACATGGACAGGCTACAAGAACTCAAACTTTATTAGCCTTAAGCATTAATCTTGAGCAGAGAAAATTAAACTAGATGATCTGATCCAAGTATTCAAAATCCTCAAAGACTCATTGAGTTGCTTCAGAATAAACCATGAAACAGAAACCACAGGGCACAAGTGGAAAGCGCACTTAAATCTGAGAACATACAGAATTTCTTTGTGTAAAAGAAATAGTTATTTAGCTATGTTCTTTAAGCCAATACTCTGGCTACTATCAAGAAACCCCGAATGAGATCCTTGGATTATTAAACGGCCTAGATGAGCACAATCTTCATCTTTACAACCATTCTTATGATTTAGAATATTGCTGTCCAGGTAACTTTTTATTATATAAAGAATAAACACAATAGTATAACATTCTGAAATGAAATGTAAATGTTTTGTGGAGCTCCATAATATGGCTTTTAACTACAGTATGTTTTTTATTCTGGATCCTAACACGTTCTCTGGCATTTGTGTTTTTGATCACTCACCTAGCATTAAAGGGTAAATAATGAAATATACTTGATACCTTGTGGCATTTAAATGATGACAATGAATTTTAAAGTTCCAATGAACTGGGTGCACTCTACAAAAGTTCATACTAAACACTCCATTACTTTATCGTGACCTGAGAAGTGTGAATATACAGTACAGACAAGAGCATACATAGAACATAGCCACAGTACCAATGCACGTTGATGAAATCCACACTTTTATGCTCATTGCCAGGTTATTATTACAAAGATGATGGTAGCTGTTTCTGCTGTTAGGGTGGAATGAGCGATCAAAGACCATCTGGAAAAGTAAAGATAGTTACTCGACTTTTAATTCATTTTTCCTTTTGGAAAATACTACATACAGTAGTCTACCAAAAGCAATGAAAGGTGGCTTTGTTCATCACACCGACTTAATAATAATAATAATTACTTACACTTATATAGCGCTTTTCTGGACACTTCACTCAAAGTGCTTTACAGGTAATAGGGATCCCCTCTTCCACCACCAGTGTGCAGCCGCACCTGGATGATGCTCCAGTCTGCTCCCCACACACCAGCTCTCAGTGGGGAGGAGAGCAGAGCGAAGAGGCCAGTTCAGAGATGGGGATTATTAGGAGGCCATAATTGGTAAGGGCCAATGGAAATGTCTTTGGCCAAGACACCAGGGTAATACCCCTATTCCTTTTGAGAAACACCCTGGGATTTTTAATGACCACAGAGAGTCAGGACCTCAGTTTTACATCTCATCTGAAGGATGGCGCCTTTTTACAGTATGGTGTCCCCATCACTATACTGGGGTATTAGAACCCACATGGACCACGGGGTGAGAGACCCCTGCTGGCCTTACTTACACCTCTTCCAGCAGCAACGTTAGTTTTCCCAGGAGGTCTGACACCAGGTACTGGCCAGGTTCACACCTGCTGAGCTTTAGTGGGCTTCCAGTTGTGAGTTACAGGGTGATATGGCTACTGGCTATGCTGAGAAAGATTAATAAAATATCTAGGTATGAGGACACTCTGGAAAATATACCTCAGTACAAAATGTTTGCTGATTTTTTAGCACAGTGAGAAAAGATTCAAAATGGCAGGAGATGCCATTGTATTGTGGCCACAACTTGATTTTTTTTAGCTTTTTAATGGCTCTTCCATGAAAAACTCACCATGGACCTAAAGTATCACTTTATAAAGCCATTAAAGTATTGCTTTAAAAATATGGATCGTGAGTGATGAACAAACCAACCAGCCATGTTATTGAGGAATCTAGCAGGCTGGATAAGACCAACAAATCAATTATGTACAAAAACAAGAACTGTTGGATGGGTTGAAAGCCTCCTTTTGTTTCTTTTTCCTGCGCAGGACTCTTTCCTGGATTCTTGTGAGGAACATCTAAGAATTGGCTTCATTACTCTGCTCTCCTCCCCACTGAGAGCTGGTGTGTGGGGAGCAGACTGGAGCATCATCCAAGTGGGGCTGCACACTGGTGGTGGAGGAGGGGATCCCCATTACCTGTAAAGCACTTTGAGTGGAGTGTCCAGAAAAGCGCTATATACAGTACTTGTAATTATCATTATTATAGCAACTTAGATTTCTGTAGTATCCATTGTAAAGGGCAAAAAACAATTTGATAGGCAGCGTAGATAAAAAACCAAGTTTAACAACATGCTGGGGATGTAGAATAAAAACAAAAACAGAAGCAAAGATTTTGAATGACTGATAGGGCAGACACATGGTGCATACAATTTAAAACTGAAAAGTGCAAAGTGATCCACACAGGAAGTAGCAACATACATTATACAGTACATACTGTATGACATGAGTGTTTCTGAGCAGCAGGAAGCAATACTTGAAAGAGATCTGGGTGTTTATGTAGATTTGTTTATGTCAGAGGTGTCCTGGAGGCAGAAACCTAGTGTATCTGAGGGTTATCATTGCAACTCAGCCCTTAACGAGCTAAACCAGACAGTTACTAGTTTAATTGGACCATTTTAGCAGCTTTTCCCAGTTTTTCTTGTGCTGTTTCTTTAATGAAACCTGCAAAACAGTAGAGAATTACTGGTATTGTGTTCTCTGTCATGTGAAGCTGTGAGATGTGCCAGTTTGTAGCTTCCCTTTTGAAAGTGCTGGCTAGTTTTCTCCAGTACATTTTTCTTTTGAGCACTGAGTTGGTAGCGGATTCCTGTTTGTAAAGTATTCAATCTAATATGCCAGCACTGACCTGATACTGATCTTAGTCCTCAAAGCTGCTTTGATGATCCGTCTAATGTCTTTCTTTAATATATTCCTCCAATGACTCCCCTAAATCAATACTGAGAGTCAAACAGAGTTCATCTTCTTGTGAGGCCAAGTGGTGTGGATGGTGAAATTAAAAACAGTGAAAAATAGAAATAATAGTGCTATTTTTTGTAATAAAACTACTGCTATTTGTGTTTCACATACATTATTTCATTCTTTATAATACTAATATCTAAGACATCTTGCTTTATTTATACTGTATGTATCATGCTGCTTTAACCTGCTGTCAAAGTCATATGAAATTCATATTGTTTATCTGAGTTTCAGATGAGATCAAGATGTGGGAAATTGATGGAAAACATTGAAAAATACCTATTTGCTAGATCTAAAACACTTTGTGATAAAAGCATTACATAAGTGTTTTTTTAATTATTATTCATTATTACGTTTTACCTGAATGAGTGCTGACTAACTGCAAACTTAACTAACATTAGTGAAACTGAGCACATTGGTTTGCTAAAATTAAAATATATATTTTAATCCTCCTCTGGGATGGAATGCATTTAGCTCAGCTTGCGGCAAGGGAGAAGTCTACAGATCCTGCGGGCATTCTTTGATTCAGCTGTTGCTATGACAACTTAGCGGTCAATATTTGAATTGACTGGCGAGAACCAACCTGCCAACTTCAGGTCTATAAATAATACTAAATTAAAAAGAAAATATCCAATAATCTCATGGAAATCACTGGGAATATACTGACTCACAGTCATTTGAACCAGCCAGCCCTAGAGAATGGAGTTCTTGAAGATTTTGGATTGCCAGCAAGTTTCAACTATGCAGACTAATATGCCTTTTTCTATAAATATGAAGAACGCTGAACATTTTTAAGACATTTGCTTGGAAATTCACCTTAAAAATGGATTGATTGCATTTTTTTACAACTCCAATGTATACTTGTGCAATATCTCCACTTGTATAACAGTGGCAAATTCTGTACGTCATTTCTATATACAGTATTCTTACATTTGTATGTTTGTATTGTATAAACTTCAGTGCTGCAGTTATGTAGGTGGAGGTAATTTCATGTTCTGGGCATGGCTGACAACCTCCTGACCTGCATCACTTCGCTTCATTGAAGATGTCACTAATGATGGCAGGAGCAGAATGAGCTCTGGTGTTCACAGAAACATTTTGTCTGCTAATGTATAAGAGAAAGCTTCCATACTTCTTGAGTAGTGCTTCATTATGACAAAGACCCAGAAATATCTGGACATTATAATGAATAATGAAAAAGTAGGAAAAAGTGGATAATCTTGTTAATTCTATTTCCAGATTTAAATCGAAATGAGCGGTATTTTACATGCTGAAAAAAAAACTTAAGTCAGAAAACCCTAAAAATAAGCAAACACAAAGTGGCAGCAGCCAAGCATCACAAATGATCACACAAAGAGTTTGATGAGCTCAATGGGCTGTAGACTTCATGCAGTTATTACCTTAAAGGGATATGCAACCAAATATTGTATTTTATACTTTGAAATGTACTTACTGTGTGACTGTGTCCCAATACTTATGGTCACTTGAAATCACTATTAAACACTAATCATTTTTGCTCTCATATGATAAAATATACAGTATTCATGGAATTAGTTAAAAATAAAATATTGTCATTATAATTCATATTAATCCCATGATCATGAATGGAAATTGCACTTTCCTCTCCTAATGCATTTAGAGGCCACGGAATGTCAAACACATTTTTCATTGGCCACTTAACTAAACTTACACTTAAAGTTTAATTCCACTAATTTGAAAACCAATCTCTAATCAGCCATCGTAGTTTGTACAGTACATTCATTTGCCACCAAAACATATTTAAAGGTGCCAGGCAATGCATGGCTGTTTCTGACCTTCACTTTAGATCTCTCGAGGGACTTCCCATGAACAAAAGAAAGTGCTTTAATTATAAGCCTTTCCAATTAGGTGTTTGAAGGATGAATTTTCCATCCGTCCATCTGTCAATAACAGTTTGCATTGACAAATCGTCAGACATGCAATTAAGATTGGACTAGGAGCCATCGTGCCTTTTGCCAAAATACCTGTATAAAGCATTGTAGCCTGATTTGTATCCTCTAATTTCTAATCATTCTAATATTTTATACTGCATACACTACATATAGAATATATTTAAAAGTGTACCACATGTTAAGTCTCTACCAGGAGATTATGGGAGCTGATTTATACTGCAGTGATTTTTGGATGTTGCTTTCTGTGCTCTAGAAGGGAGGTGAAGAAATTGTTTCCCTCATAGTCTCTGGGCTCCGCTTTCTATTGGGGGTTCTGAATAGCAAGTAGAGGTATATTCCTGCTAGAATCCTTCAGCACATGCAACAGAGCAGATTCCTGAGTGCTTTAATTTGTTTGGGCCTGTCCCCTCTGTAAAGAGTTAAAGATGTGTGTCCCAAACACTAATGTTTATCCAAGTCTTTTCAGCAAATCCACACTAATATACTGTACTGTATGCACATTGTACAATGTGACTCTTGCAGGCACTGTCAGGACCCTAGCAGGAAAAAAGCACAAGCAGTGCAATGTGTCTGAGCCAGACTGCAGCAAACAGAAGCAGCATCACATGGTACCCACCTCACACACAGAATGGATGGGAAGCCAGATGTGACATTCCATAGTGTGAGTAAATGCTCAAGGTGGTAAAAAGGACAGACTCAGCATGGAAACAAACTGAACAAACTGAACAGAGGCAAAGGTGAACAACAACAAAACCAGTATCCAAGGGGGCACAACTACAGGACCTCAATAAGACTCCACCCCAATGTCTTTAATGACCAAACAACCCTCTTTCCCTGTCTCTAAGGAAACACTTCTCACTGCAGATGTCTCTACAGCATGCATGGCAGAGGGGCTCAACCAGTTTGAGAGCGTTCATGTTTGCTCCCAGAAGTGATCTGTGTGCCCTTCCCTGCTGTGTAGTTGTTGAACGTGGGGCATTGAAAATACCACGCAGTGCCCAGATACTCTCCAAGGGGTGAACTTATGACATAATATATACCGTGATCTCTGTAAGCATTGGGACAGTGAACTCACTTTTTGCTGTATGCTCAAACAGTTGGGATTTGAGATGAAAAAATGAACATGAGGCAAAAGTACTGAATGTCACCTTTTATTTCTGGGTATTTCTGTGCATATACAGTATGCCTTCATGTGCACTGTACAACAGTTTTGAGATTGATTGGTTTACGATTGTTTTATATTTTGTTACCTTATTCTGGATGGGCACTACATTATGGGTATTATAATCTACAGTCAATTAGTATTAACCCTGTCTTGATAGACCACTGTTAGTGACCTACTTCATGCACATCATCTCTTGTTTCATTAAGTACAATTGGTAGAATACGGTACCTTTAGTCCCTGAATATTTATCTGAAAGGCACTGCTTGAACCTGTAACATTAGATGTGTTACAATTGTAACACTTTCTCCTTTTCTGTGCTAATATCATTTGAGATGGAAATGTGCTTTTTTCCAGGCTGGTGTACAGTATATTCTCTGTTCCTTCCTTGGTAAACAACAGAGACAATATTCATCTAATAGAGTTATTTCCTTGTCATCCATCTTTATGTCTGAGACTCTTTGCTTCATCCTTCGCTGTCCTTTTGTTGTGATCATGCTGAAAAAACATTTAGTTTAGCTTTCATTGCAATATTCTTCTCTTTAGCTTTTTGATATCCCTTGTACTCACACTCACAGTTCACTTTACCCATTTTGTTCTTGAATATTGTTCCTTTTAAAGTGTTTTATAGTGCTTTATCTCCTTGTATTCTTCCTAACTGATTTGTGCCACTTCTTTTCTGCTTAATATTTTAATAAATCTTTTTTGTAATTCAAAAAGAACATCTTTAAATTGTTGTCACCTATTTTCTATTAATTCCATGTCTAACCTGTCCTATTCATCAGACAAAAAGAAAGATTACATACAGTCTGAGAGGAGACTACTTAGTAGATAAAGAAGTTTAGGATCACAACCAGCCAGTTCTTGGCTGAACACAGGGTATCAGTTTCAATAACGTGGCTGGGTAGTTTGTTCCACACTCCCACCACCCTTGGTGCCAAGCAAAAGGGCCTCATGATTATTGCCTTTAATGTGTGGCCACATACAGTAGTTTCCACTTGCATGGCACAGCCTCTGTTTCATGTTTCGCTGTTCCTTCTAGAAAAGTTCACCATATTGACTACTTCTTTGAGGTTCTGCCAATGATAAGGTTTTGACTACTTGGATCAGGTCCTCTTTCTTCTCTGTAGAAGGCTAAAAGGGTAAAAGGGTCCAGCTATTTTCTGCTTTTCATCTACCTCACTTTTTCATAATGTTGTTTCTTGAGAACACCTTCATTTGGGACTCTCCCTGTATAGTTTCAAACATACTGATTGTTTGAAGACACTTAATCACTACAAGCATTTCCATTAGTGTTGTAGTTGTGCTGACAAAATAAGAATGTAAACCATATCTATAATTTCAGCTGATTTGTACTCTCACCCCCCATAAACTTCAGATGTTTTTAGAAGTCTGACCCTTGTCGATTCTGAGACCCTTCACTTTTCTTTGTCAAATTCTTGTGTCAGAGTGTAATTATGGTGATGACACATAGGGCAGCCCACAACAGGGGCACAGATTCTAGGCAGTCCCTGAGCACAGACACACCCAACACCCAAAAAAAAAGTTTTATTTAAACAAGCCTTGTCCTCAAAAGTTCACATCACATAAGCTAGCCAGAGCTCTTCTTTCTAGAGCCTGGTAAAATAACCCTCCTTAGAAAACCATCTAAAGTGACAGAGGTTTGTGTTACATTGGATGAAGGCAGGATGAGCTTCTGCTCGGTGCTCTATTTATACTGTCTGGAATAGGATGCACAGTTGATCATGCTTCAGTGATTGCTGGGCCTGTCAAATCACCTGTGATTTTTGTGCCAACATCTTGAGCAGGGGGGACGCTTAGAAAAAGACAGAAACATGGCATCATGTTTAGTGCTATTCCCATTTTTTCTCCATATGGAATGTTGTGTGTCTTTTATTGTTCATCACAACTCTATCTACTAAATATCTACTGTATTTCTTGCATTTCATTCTTAATACACCAAGTGTTAAGGTTTAAAAATTTACAGTAAGTATTAGGTCCTTCACATTTTTCCTAGGGATTCCTTTTCAACTGTATTGTTTTATGGATCTGCCTTTCAGGCTTTTACATTATCATCCCTTTCCTTTCAAGTTTAAATGTTTTTGCAAAGCGTACAGTAGTTTAGTCTAGTTTAAGTGATTGGCCAATTATTTATTTATTACTTAGGAAAATATGTTATTCATTTTGAGTGCAGCTCAATCACAGCAGAAATTCCAAGAGTAACTTCAACTACACATTGCCCACAGGACACAAATGTGGGATTTTGAATCTCACTTTTTGTTTAGTCAGTGGATGTAGCTATTCTGACTGTAAGGGTATTTGTATGCAATTGAAGTTTAATTCAAATGTAAAGCATTTACTTTTAGTTTCAAAGAAGATTAAGAAGAATTTGAGCTGCTTTGACTTACTGAATGCTATTAGTCTGCACTCAGTTTATGAAAATGGAAGTGACTTTAAAATACAACATCTATGGAAAAGCTTAGAAATACAAAGCAATTCAATTTCTGTCAAGTAGCGATTCTTTCCCCATTATGTTATTGAAGGAAGGGTAGAACTGTATTACTGTATCAATGAAAAATGTATGTGAGAAAATTAACTTGCACTGTTAGGAGCAATAATTACATATGATTTTCACATCTTCAAGACATTTCCATTTTAATAGCATACTGTTTCTTTAATTATTCTCTAACTGTAAATTATTTTATCTTTTGTATACTGTCTGTCACGATGGCTGTAATTGTTCACACAGTTAACAATTGTTATAATCCCTAGCTGGTTTTCTTTTTTATCCAGTGAAGTAATTAAATGAGTCATATGGCAAGAAAAAACTTCAGTTCCTTGAGAAGTCTCTGAGGCAAACTTAAGGATTATTTGCACATGATGTGTGAAGAGTTGCTGAACAGAACATGTTGTGCTAAAAATCTGTACTCAGAAGAAACGGTCATATGTCCTTGTGTAACCTGTGAATAATTGATCAATTGCTGTATAAATCACAAGAGAGAAAAAAGAAACCTACACAAACTATTTCTAGTTATATAGAGTTAATTTAAAATCTATGTTATTTGCTGTAAATGTCCTGATGAATTTGCATTTCATTATATTAATAAGCATTTGCATTTGTGATGGTGTATAGACCCTTTGTTTAAAACCACCTAGTGAAGTGAAAATTAGACACACCTGGCTTAATTGATTAATTGATATCCAAAGACTAATATTCCACTGGTGGAAAAGAGCATTTCTGAATGTGTCTGTGAGTAATGGCCACGTCTGTGTCTTAACATTGTGGTGTATATCAGCAGCCAGAAAGACACAGCTTGGCAACTTGTCTCTATGCTCCTGCAAGTGTGGTAAAGATTGAGAGCTCATAAAGAAGAAATAATTAAGGGGGCCTAGAAAGCACAAGGATAGTCTTTTTGTTGCATTTTCTGTGTCAAAGAGGGTTTAATAGGAGTGAGGGTGAATGAGGAACTTGCAAGGACTGAGATTTGTAATGATTGAGAGCTGAAGAGTGATTTGTAATTCATTCACTTGGGTAAGCTATTTCAGTATAAAGCTCCAGTGTCAAGTTAGGAAAGGCTATTGGTAGTGATTAAAGTATAGTAGGAAGATTGGATATAAAGGTGTAAGCTAAGGTTAGTGCACCAGTATGTCTTAGAAGAGGGTTTGTCTTCCAGGTAATGGAGAGACATGAAGTAGTTGAGAGGAATTAACCTTTTCTGGCCCGATGGAAGATAGAAGAGTTGATCTGAAGTGTGAAAAAGGAATTAAAGAAACTGTTAACTAATAATTCTTAGGAATGAAGCGAGCACTGGCCTGTGCAGGCTTCTCTAGAAAAGGGACAACCAGTTCATTTAGGAACCCAGAGGAGCTCCGTCTGTGAGCTGTGGTTACAGATCACACTCAAATGCCCATGAGCTTCATTTTGTGGTTCTTGGGTTGGCCTGAACCCTACAGATCATTTGCAGTAATAGCAGAGATTTAAAGCAATGTAGCATTCTGCCCCTCCTGGTGTTGGACTGTCCTATGCCTTCTCCCCTTTACTAGGCTCACTCTTTCCTATTACTTCCCTATTAAATCAGGGAAAACTCTTCCTCTTTCTTTTCCTATGCTTCCGGTGCAGACCTGTCTCTCTCTGCTCTGTGACTAGCATGTCCCAATGTAATGAAAAGGTCAGTAAACAGGGTTGTGAGCCTGAACAGCTGTATTCAGCCTGTTTCTTCCCCACACTGCCTGCACCAGCTGCTGCATTGCCATAATATTGTATAGAATATCCAAAACAAGCCACTATATATTTTCTAAGGATGGCTTCAGGGGATAAAAACCTACCATAAAACTAAAATTTGTTACGTCTGTATACTACTGTATTAGTGTCCTAGCATCCTAACATACTTAGTCCAGGCAACAGCTAGTAGTTAGATCTAGAAGGAAACTAAGGAGCATAGTAGTTAATTCTCCTTGCAGCTGTAAGGCTCAGGGTGTGGTTCTGCACTGGCTCTGTGAACGTCTGTGTGTGTCATGGTGTAGAGATTTGGCTGGTTAGTGCAAAGTGTGCTTGTGTATTTCTACTTTGAAATATCACATAGTTCAAGTGCTCCATCAAAATGCATCCACGAAGACTGGTGTGATTAGGGTGATGGTTTGTGCTGTGATGCTCCAAGTGTCCTGATGGACATAATCTCAGGATTTCTATCAATTAAATGTTCAGTTACTGTATAAACAAACAATGAATCATACTTATGTATCTTGTATGGCAAGATATGTGGACAGAATGCCATGCCCTCCTTTTTAATTGTGATTCAAATTTTGATTGTGATTTTAATTGTGCCTCAGTGTACACAGACATTAAGTCAATGCTCTTATTTAGACTAGAGCCAAAGTTAATGATTCTATTAAAACTTATAGGCTGTGAATTGCATGTTTCCCGGTACTCAATTTAAAGTGACTTCTTTTAGCAAAACTGAAAGCATTAAAGTTTGAGAATATATATAGATAAAAGAAAACATAATATTTGCATCACATATATTTTGTTGGACTTAAATGGGTTTAAAGAGGCTTTGGTGTCATATGTACAGTACTGCAAATATATTGTTTAAAGACAATGTATTCATCTTCTGTTTATATTATAGCCTCCAGAAATATATTATATTAAATAATTTCCAACCACCACTGTCAATTCCTCAGCCAGGTGAGGTAAAGCCAAACTATTAAGTAAAATTCTCCCTTTATTTTAATTGGCTCATTTTGTCATGATTATAATTTGACTAAACAACCGAAATGTATATGTGTATGGAGTATCAAAAGAAACTAATCACTCTATTACATGGGTCTGCTTTCAGGAGAGTGAATCATATGGATTATGGATATTGGTTAATGTTTTTGTCATCACTGTGATTAATTGATTACGAGCATAGAATTTGGAAAGAAAAGTGAGAAAACAGGTATTTCTGTCCAGGGCTCGTGCTTTCCCTGATGAGGTCAAGCTGAAGGGAGGATATGCGATGCATTACAAGTACAGGAAAATTGGGGTCTTCAGAGAAGAGCAATTTCATTTGAGTGTGAGCTCTCTTGAAAAGCTTATGTGATGCTAGCTATGCTCCTGTAAACAATTAGGAGACTTATAAAACAGAAACCTAGAGCAAAAACAGTCAGACTGCACCTAGATGCACAGTCTATTAAACTGACTGGTTCTGTGTCTGGGGTGCCAGGGCTTGTTATGGTTAAGGCCTCACAGGATCCGCAGGGCAGAAAGGAGAGAGTGAGGACTCTGCAGCCGGGCTCGTTTTCCAGTTCCCACGGGGGAGAGGTAGATGAAAGAGTGCAGTGGTCTGTTTGCCAGGCCCAGTCACAGAAGGGAGGACATGCCAGGTAGAGAAAATGAGCAGTTCTTGGGCCCCTGAGGGAGGCAGTGGCAGTAGCCTAACAGGCCTTGGGTCAAGAAGGTGATGCCTCAGGTGCTGGAGAGGGAAATGAAAGGTTTTCTCAGTCAGAACACAGCTAGGCGGGAGCAGCGCGCTCAGTAAAAGACAAACAACACAGCAAGAGTGGCTAGCCCTGTTCTGCAGAACCACAATCCACATGGTCTTAGAGGTCACACTCAAACAGTTTCTGAAGACTTGGAAATGGAGTTCGAACAAAGGTTCAGCAGGGATGAGGGCAGCTCAGCTGCAGCAACCCAGAACTAACCCTGATGTAATTTCTCAGATTCCCAATTATACCATACGTCACCCTCTCCTCTTCCTCACTTGTTTGGCATTCCTCTTTCACCCCATCTCCACCTTTGCAGCTCCCCCTTGGTGACCGTTCCACCAGGCAGGGGGTCCTAGTCGCCCCCGTCCAGTGGCCGGGAGGTTGGCTGCCAGCCAAGCAGTCTAAGCCAAGTTTCCACAAACTTAATAAACGATTCTACTTTCACACACACTTCGTCTGTCCTTAATACTCATTAATATAAATCTGGATCAATTTCTAAGGTTAATTGATTCAGTTAAACCAGAAAGGACTTAAGCTCTAAAGGGTTTAAGGTAATTGCTAAACGTCTTTACCCAACTTCTTTATGGTCGTTCTTAATTGTGAGGATTAGTTAAAGCTGCTAACTTGTTTTTACTTCATCTAACACACAATATGTTTCTTATTTGTTAGTGGGTTCAATGTGTTAATTCTATTCTGTGTTATGTTTCTATTCTTTTACCATCTGCAAACCAAATTGTCCAACTGGGACAATAAAGGAAGTAAGTAAACTACTGAAAAGAACAACCCTTCAGTTTCAGTGATTAAAACAAGACTGGTCCAATTTTTAAACTGATTTAAGGGTGATTTAAGTGTGACCCATAAAGAATGCAGACTTGTGGATTTCTAGGACCAGGGTTGCTTTGAGTTACAAACTTGAGTAAATATATTGTAGGGGTATGTGTAAGAGCCAGTAGAGTATGATTACTTTTTATGATGAAATTAACCTACATTTATTTGTTCATTTGAGCCTGTTGATTTGCAGTTTTTATTTTTTAAAGGTTCTGCTGCTTTACAGTCCAGATGTTTTTCATGACATTTTCATGAGCTCAGCAGAACCATAACTGAATCCCGAATTAAAAAAGCACAAGCTGTTATAGATACTGATCCATTTTCCTCCTGAAATTTCTTTATCATTCCTAAGGTTACCAGAGTGTGGAGAAAATGTTAGGCTTTATTGCAGATTGCAGATAAGGCCTGCGGTGTTAAAATAAGATTTAAAGTCAACCTCAGGTCATTTTAAGACGTTGGAATTAATAAATGTGTGCAGTCACAGTCCTACACCAGCAGAGGGGAAAGACTACATTTTAATGACAGCAAAACTGTGAATTAAATGAAGATAAAGAGCTAAACTGCTAAAGAGCTGAAAGATACATTCTACCTGCCTTATAACCAGTAGCCTTACTAGTGAACATTGATGGATTTCAGAGCAATTCGTATGCTCTTAGTATCTTTAACTTCTATTCCTAAAGTCACATCAGGCATTTATATTTTAACTTTTACAACAGATAAAATGGCAAATGCTGGATAGGTGATTACAGAAATGGTAAGAGGTCTTACTACTGATTTTATGTCAAAAGATGGATATCACAATTACAAGCTTAGACTAAATTAACGACTTACTGTATTGATAACATGTATTTAAAGTAAAGAACCTTCTTGATATTCAGTATTAACAGGACATAGAAAACCTTCCAGATTCCTGTCTTGAAAAGGCTGTTGTTGGGAGTCCCTGCCGTACAGTGTTACCCTATGACTAGGAGCAGTGGAAGATTTTGCTATGTTTCCATTCTGTGTCTGGGGTTTTAGAGTTTCTGATTTCTCTGATTTACCACTAGATTCCTTTAAATCATTTTTTAATGTTTGTTTGTTTTTCATTACAATAGAGCATCTAATTGTTTTGCAAAATATATATACTGTATATAATCTACAGCATCCTTCTGGAATATGTCACATAATATGAATACCTTAGAAATTATGAAGCAAAAACAAAAGCTTGCCAGATTCAGCACTTTAATGGAAAGGGCTTAAAACAGGAGAACAGGAGAAACTGTAAAACCATTGTTCACTTATTTATTATTTTATACAGTAAAGGTCAAATATGGTTTCTCGAGGTCTTGCCATTCTAATCTAAACTGCTGTGCTTAAATTGGCCCCGTTCTTTGCGAACAGTGTGTAGAGGTTTCAAATCTAACAATCAATTGTGAAAACAACATCAGCTCCACAATGTTATTTGGTCATTATTTTCTGTTGCTTCTCCCAAGAATCCTGCTAGTTTTCAAAGAAGATTCCAATTATTTCTATCTCAAGCTGTCATGTAATTAAGCTTTACATTGCATATGGTCTACAGCAAACTCTGATCACGCAGTCCTACTGTTTTGAGAATCCCAGCCTATTAAAGCCTTTTCAGGAATAAATTACACTTCACGACAATTCGGAGATCTGAGCTTGTACTGTATATTCTACATGTGATTGTTGGCATATCAGAACTGCGGTTCTGTAGTTGCTGCTTGATAACACATTGTTTTCACTTGTAAGCATTCAAATATTATGGTGGTACATGGGATTAGTTGGTATCCAATATAACAGCCCATGGTGTGTCTGATTGGTTGAAACGTTTTCATTTTAAGCATTCCTTTAAATCAGAAAGTAAATATAACATTTACTTAATGCTGTAATTGGCATAATAATCAAGGGTAAAATACTGAGAAATCTCAGGTTTCACTGTAGCAATATAATGTGAGAAATGAAGATCCAACTAACTCACTGAAGTTTATTTCTGTCTCCAAGGACCAGTGATAATGTTGTTGATTTTGCAAAGAACTGTATATATTGGTTTGGTGCACTGAACGTGGATCTCCCACAGACAGTGCACACCCACATTCCTCAATTTAAGCATAAGTGCACAAGCATAATAAGGCTTGTATGAGACTGAGGACTCTATCGAAGGTCTTTATCAAAGTTCAGAAGGGATAACGACAGACAGGACCAATTTCACCTAGTGTAGCTCTTTTCAATCACAGCCTTAGCTACTGTATATACTGCATGACACTTGCAAACACCTCTTCTTGCATTTTGTTGCACACGTTCTGCCTCCACCCCATCTCCACCTTTGCAGCTGCCCCTTAGTTAACACCTCTCTCTGAACGGGGGTTGATCCTCCTCATCTTCTGATTTATGACTCTTATTGAGTATTAAAATACTCAATTAACACTCACAAGGCAAGTGATTCTTGGATGTCGTTATTCCTCGTGAAAAAAAAACAACTAAAGATTTCTAAAAGTAAAGAATGTGAAACAATCCATGAAGAGACTGGATTGCGCTGTTGTGTGTAAAAATAAAAACAAAAATATTTTTCAGCAAACTGAATAAAAACTGAAATGAATTCTCAAATTGGTTTGTAGTGCAATAATTTTCATGAAGTTCTTGAATAGTGTTTTGTAACACATATTCACATATTCAAGACAACTATATAATCTGGTTTTAATGTCTGTTACGCATTCCGCATGCATCTCTGATCCGTCTCTGTGTTTAACAGACGCTCACACCGCAGGTAAAGTCCCTACAGTATCACCGTTCACTCCCATCACTATTTCCTCACTTCCCCGCTCACTATTGCGGATTCTCCTTGCGCTCCCAAGTGTGAGTTATTTCTTCACTAGTTTTCATTTCGGAAATTGATCTTCTAGCCTGCCCCTCGCTTTCGATTTGGTCTTGCCTTTTGGATTATTGCTCTCTGGTTGTCTTTCTCATTTTCCGACCTTCTTGCTTGCTTCCTGGTATACATTTTGCTGAGCGATTTGGATTGGTGTTCTCTCTCTCTCTCTCCTGAGTCCTGCACAGGATCCATACTTCCTAAAGTACCTGCCCTCTGTTACAGTGTCTACGTTTAAAATGAACCCTGGGAAGCATAGAAGCAGGCAACAGCCCAGTGCACGTACAGTAACTAGAGTTCTTTTTTAGTTCATCATTCAACAATAAGACAATGCTTGGTGCTTAAAGCAGAGACGGAGTGTCAAAAGCGACATAGCAGGGGCTTTAGATTCTTAACTAGAATGTTTTAGGCTCACATCCCTGGTGGGTCACTTCTCTTATACCCTTAAACAAGATACGTCACTCATCTCTCTCCAGTGAACGTCTCTACATGTACAGTATAAGTTGGTACTCTCTCTTCTACAATTGTAAATGTAAATCATTCTCAGTTGACTCATTAAGTTGAAAGAAAGGCCCTCCTAAGCAATCAAACATTCAAGGAGCAGGCTGGCTTGTCATTAGCCCAAATCCTTCACACTAATGCACATCTTGCTTTTCTAGAAGTAAAACTTTGAAGGTTAGGCTGATGGATCACCAATGGATTGTCATCCATCACTCATTCATTAGATAAGATTGTTATACTGAGCTCCTACATGCTCATTAAAGAACAGTATTGTTTGAAAGAGTAATGATAGTTTTATGAACCAGAAAAGTCAGCTGGGAACATATTCTTGTTAAAATGATCATCTGGCCAAAAGGAGTGGTCTTCTCACAAGATGTGGAACATGGTTAAGATGGATAGTAATACAGTAAGTGAGCACACTCTCTAGCAACTTACCTGGCCTGTGGTCAATCTGAACCAAAATGCAACTCTAGTAAAGTGAGTAACAGCTAGCAGCATGAACATTTCAACTTTCCAACTCTGAAAAGGTTTGTTAGATAAGTGTACCTTTCATCAGAATTACGCAACTCTCTTACACCTCAAAATTCTTTTGACCGAAATTTTGGCAAAATTTGACCTTTAAGCCACAGCCAAAATAACAAAAAAAGAAAAAACAAACAAGAGAGTTATTGTTGCAGGAGTGCTTAATGTGTATTTCCAATGAAGTGGATGATTCACATTAATTGTCTCTTTTTAGAAAGAACTGAAAATGCAATACCTTGAACTTGCATATTTTATACCCTATTTCAGTCATCTATTTTAAAGCGGCATATTTATAAAAGTTAGTAAATGAGCACACCACCCCCTGGTTCATTACACAACCAACCCTGCATGGTAACGTTATGAAAAATAATTTTTCTTAATTTGCTCAGCAAACATTCAGAGTTTAGTTTTTTTATTAATACAGTACATTTATAGTTTAAAGGCTACTCTTCCACTGGTTTCCCTTTGGTGTCTGTGTCCAATTCAAAACCCTCGTTTGTTCCTGCTGAGTTTCAGTCTCTTATCTCTGCTAGTGCTCACATCGCTTTCTCCTGCCTCTCTCTTCTCCCACTTTCAGAGTCCCTTCTCACTTGACACTGAGCCGCGAAAATCACGGACCCTCCTTACTGTCACGAACCGCACGCAAGCATGCAAGCACTCCTGCATTCCCAAGAGCTCTATTCACTCTAAAGACCCACGCAGCAATTAACACCACACCACTATTGAAACCCTCACTCTCCTCTTCTACCTCACTCACTATTGAGGTGTCACGGATGTCGGAAAGGATGAACTGTTGAATGGCAGGAGAGCGGAAAAAGACCCTATGCGAAGCGGCAGAACGGGGAGTTAGCCCGGGCTGAGCAGTGCAAAGAGTTCTGGAGTGCCGTATAGAAACCTACAGTATGCCCTCAGGCCGCAGACGGAGTGGCGACCAGGTGCTAGGTGGGTCTCAGGACATCTAAACGTCAATGCTGAGTGAATGGGAATGAGAGACCCGGAAATATATAGCCCCAGTGAGAGAGAGACAGCAAAGCAAGGAAAGACAGCAAAGCACAGGAAACTAGGGACAGGACAGAGTCAGTCAGGACAGTCTCTCCTGTTGACGATTATTACTTTTTGGCTACCGACTCAGAGCTATCCCTATCCTGACCACGGCTTCTCCTCTCATTTTTGGTACTTCATCGATTCGGAACCCTACTGGCTTTGACTCCTCGCTTTCGTTTAAGACCACGACGTCGTCTCTCGTTTGGTGCCATGTTGTTTTGGAACTCAATCTACTGTACCTCCCGACCTGACTCCACCAGAGTTAGCCACGCACAGGGTCCGACCTCCTGCTGCCTCCTGCCACGTGACTCTTACACTGCTCTCACAGCTCTCAGCTACCCTACAGCCTGAACCACACGACTGTCTTTAATTCTCATGCTGCTGATGCCACTTGCTATCTACATGGGATACAAAACAAGGTGTTCCTTCTTTCCATTTTTCAGCATGGAATTAACCTTTACTTGTTCCCAATTTAATTTTATTTCCACGTCTCTTGCATTGCTCATCCTGTTCTTGCTATTCAGAAACAATATTTATACTGTACTTGTACCTTATTGCACCTACACAAGTGTTCCCTGTTCGTATTGCACACATAATGTTTTAATTTCAACTAATTTTCTGAAGTTATCTGCTAAACAAATAAATAAAAATGACATAATTAATGCTGTAAATGTACTTTTTTCAGAAATCCTAGTTTAAAAAATACTGTATATGAGATGGTGGCCTGCATGTCTTTGGTAATAATTTGTCATTATAACAAGGTATTATATTGTTTTATGCTATGGTACTGTATATATGGTATAGCTGGTGGTGTCCAGTTCAGGTATTGCAACACACATCTCAGGCAGAAAAACTGATGCACATGGGTGTTTATTAAGCTTCGCATTTTCATGTTCCATCACCAGCCTTAAGAATAGTCCTTTAGGATTCCCCTGCCCTCTGGACAGCGGTTTGAAGCTATGCTTGCTAGACAAAAATTGTCTTCTGACCAGGGGAGTCTATACTGCCAAAATACTGGTGGACAGAGACATGGAGGCAGGTGGAGATCGTGAGAGAGAGGAACTGTCAGCTGCATGGCACTGCTGGTTGTTAAATGTGGCATTAAAATACCTTTTTTTCATCCAATGAGTGTGGCTGCTCATCAAATACCAGATGGGTGATGGTTACTCTGGCAATTATGATATACAGTACATCTGATGGTGAAATGAGCAAACTTGGCAGGTACAGTATATACTATTATATTTTTTGCATTTGCAAGGAAACATTTTTCTTGCAAAACCAAAAAAAATGTGTTTTGGTAACAAAGTTGTGGCAAAGCATATCGAGTTCACATAATTGTATAAAACACATCACTAAAATAATTGATAAGTTCTTATCAGAAACCACATTCCCCAGGAGGCAGTGCAAAATTACCTGCCATCCTCAGTCATCTGACCAATTGGAGGACACCGGTTGATCATGTGACATTGAACCTCAGGAAGCTGAGGCTTCCAGGGGGGTGTGCACCTAGGGAGTAAACAGGAATCTTTTGCTTTGTTTTGCAATTCTTTTGCAATTGTTTTGAAGCCAGCAAAAAATGTAGTTGCCTAGTTGTACTTATAAAGAGATAATGTGTTAAAGTTTGCGTGTTTGTTTTGCCTAGACCAACTTATGAAAGATTCCTGAAAATGCACCCCTTGAATGTGCATGTCACATACAATATAAAAGAGATCAAGGTAAAGGAAAATATTGAAATCCCAGAGCTTAGACTATCATATTCGGTAAGTCATAATTATACCAAAAAGGATCTCCTAAGTCACTTATTTGTCATTTATCAATGTATCAGAATTTAACCAACAATGATAGATTTTAGTTTCAGGGAAAAATGTATAATTTGTTAAATTGTGTTTACATAGCATTAGCATTAAACCAGAACAGAATGTTTCCTCAGTTCTAAAGATGATATACAGTCATGTAAAACACCAAGGCCACTTCCTTCACTATCCGAAATGTATCTGAGTTTATCTGAGGGTAAATATTTCCCCGATAGAGATAAGGGGTTCTGTTTCATTCATTGCAAAGGGTTGGTAGAAGTTTTTTGGGGAAAAAAACATTGTTTTACGAACCAAAACAGTACAAAAAGCTTATTTGTTTTGAATAGGCAGACTGCTAACGCCATCTGCTTTGTCTGTATCCCATGGCAGAGATATCAACTTACAAATGATTGGCCTTGTGCAAATGTGGCCACATGTTGATTTGTGTGTGTGTGAATCATTTCTCTGAGCAAAGGCCAGAAGATCAGGTAAAATTCATCATATTCAGCTGCATATGAAGAGACTCTATCCACTTTTAAAAGCAGAGCACTTCCTTGTAGTATTCTGTCACATACTTTACAGTAGCAGCCTGACTGTCCTATCATTTGGTTTAGTATTTTTTTTCTTTTTGGAAGGCATCATCTCTCTTGAAGGGGCAGTATGTCATATAACAAAAACTTGGTAAATGGACACAAGCTCTTTGGGCATTTAAGACATTAATCACTTGGCCACCTACCCCAGAAATACTGCCAATTACTCAACTTTTTAGTTGATTATTGCCCATAGTGCCAGGCAATCATGGGTATATCCCACCAATACAGGCACTTTCTTCATTTCATCATATTAAGACCTTTAAAGGGAATTATGGTGGCATGGCATGTAGTGCCTTAAAGATTTGGATCCCAATTTCAGTTTTGGCCAGGGGTGGCTTCTGTGTAGAGTGTGCATGTTCTCCCCATGTTTTTTCACAAGATGCTCTGACTTCCTTGCTGCCCTGGAAGGTCAGTTTAGGTTGGACCTAAACATAGTGTGACTGTTGTCCCATCTAGGATGCCCTGACTCTTACCAGGAATATGTGGCTTTCTGATAATGGATTGATAAAAGCTTTTTATGTTCACTGTGATTTGCCTTCCGAAACCCTGGAAATCCATAATATTGCAAAATGCCTTGTATTTACTGTACTTATCTGTGATCCTTGAGTTTAAATTAGAGGGAAGAGAATTTATGTTTTTTAATCTAACCAAGAATGGACACAAGAAAAAAAAAAACAAGATCGACTACTGTTTTCCTGCAGTCCTTCATGTGCACTTACCTTTCATGCTTATATTTTATTGTGGGGTTCCAAGTTCTGCAGTAAAAACACGGGATTAATCCAAATAAAGCAAGTTAACTGACAGAAATGGAGCACAGCCCCGCGAGCCAGAGGGCTTTTCAGGGAAGTAGTTTGCCAGAAACAGTTTTAGATGATGCAGTAAATGGGAAATCCCAGTGTTTTTTTGCAGAACAAGCAGCTGTGAAGTTCAATCAAATGAAATAGCTTTGGGCTCTGTCATCATTAGATTACACTACACCCCTATGTTTTTATTGGTAGCCAAGGTATTGTCCCTGACATATTGTAGGAACCGTGTTTCTAGATATGTGGATCTTAATGCACACTCCAATTCTGCCCACAATGGAGAGCTAATCAAAACATACCCACAGGGCCTCAGGCAACACAGAATTTGCTGTATTACCAACACTGTGACCCCAAGTTATGGCACTGAACTAGGGGGATGTTTGATGATGCCTGTTGATGTGGTATCACATTTTAACCAACTGTGTCATCACCACTAATGTTATATTCACAACCAGATACTGTTTGTGCAGGGAAGTAATACTTTGCTCTGTGATCGCTTGGTTTTAATTGTATAGAACTCTCTGTATAATTATTAATTGGCACCCTTGATGTCTCCTGAGAGTAGCAGAGAGAAGTCCAGGATGGAGTGCGAAAAGGCTGGTAGTGAAACGCAGAGTAGCTGTGAATGGATTCTGCAGTGACATGAACTTAGCTGAGAAGATTTTGCGGCAGACACTTTCAGATTTGCTCTGTTGGTGCTGATTTGATCAGAGGCATTGAACTTGACAGGTTGCAAAATGGGTTGGTGTTGCACATGACCCTCTTTCTAGTTTCTTCTTGCAAACATTGTGTTCATTTGCCATAAACATTATTTAAACATTGTAGTTTTAATTGCTATTGTCCTGAGTGCTAAGGATTGTCAGAGCTAGCTTCCTCAGTAAAGACCAATGAACTGCTAATTTTTTATATTGGCCATTTTCTTAGTCGTTCTGCTATTGATCTTTCGGCTATTGATCTAAGGCTTGCCATCCAAATACCAAAACTGAAATTATAGTACAGATTCATACATACATATTCAAATTTTATTCACCTTGTAATGGCATTACACAGCTAAATAAATGGTAAATACTTGTATGATCCTGTACAGATCTATTCTATAAACACCCCAGGAATTGGATACAAACACTAATGTAATACATTTTATTGGAACTTTTATGGAAAAATACCAACACCACAAAAATGGTAACATTGAAATATTAATAACACTTATTGCATCATTAGAAAATAATTATTTTTGTAGAAAGGCTATGACTGTTTGTTCTGTTTTGCACAAAACACATTTCCCCAGCATTTCAACAATTGTGTTTTAATTGGCAAATAAATTGCAAAATACTCTAAAGACAGCAAAATGAAAAAGCACTTTCTAATGATGACAGAAAATGGATTATACCAGTAAATGAGAAGAGGCCATTTAGTAGCCCATCTACTGTAGCACACTTATTTAGTCGTTAATTGTTCCAAGGATCGTTTCCAGCAGTTTCTTGTTCTAGACTGCCACAGCCATCTGTGTGAAGGAGGGTTGACTGCTCTGGGATTTAAGTGCACTTCTGTGTACTGCAGCCCTTGCTTACAGTATGTCCTCTGGTTCCTGTTTCCCTGTTTATTTTGAAGTCCTCTGAGCGTGTTTGTGGGTTCTGAATACTTGGATCACCGTATTATTTGACTAAAAAATCTAAATAAGTAAGGATCATAAACAAGCAATCATAAAAGCCTAAAAACATCAATCATTTCTTTCTGCCCACTGGACTCTTAAATAGATAGATAGATACTTTATTGATCCCGTGAGGGAAATTGCAGTGCAACAGCAGCTTAACACACACAACACAGCCACGTGTAACGAATTATATACTAATAGTACAATACATACAATACAATACAAGAGTTACTCACAGTCCGGACACACAAGAGGAAACTAGAACAGAACAGTACACAGAAAATCGTATCACACGTATGAATATAAATATAGATGTAACCATAGATATAAATATAAATATAAATGTATTGCACAGGTCCCTGGCATATATTGCACAAAAGTGGTTGTAAACGGGAAAAAGAAAAAGAAAAAGAAAAAGAAAGAGAACAGATGTAGCAGTATATGTGTATATGCGTTTAGTCCAGAAACAGGTCACTGTCGCTGTTGCCTCTGCCAAGACGCAAGGTGGATGCGTTGTACAGTCTTATGGCAGACGGCAAGAATGACCTCCTGTAGCGCTCCCTGTCGCACCGTGGGTGAATCAGTCTATTGCTGAACGTGCTCTTCATTCCTGCAAGCCTGTCATAGAGGGGATGGGAGAAGTTGTCCATGATGGCCTCCAGTTTGGACATCATTCTCCTCTCAGCCACTACCTCCAAGGGGTCCAGGTCAGACCCAATGACAGAGCTCGCTCTCCTGATGAGCTTGTTCAGCCTTTTGGAATCTACTGCTCTAATCCCAGAGCCCCAGAGCACTCAAATGGTGTTGAGTGAACAACCACAGCAGAAACAAAAAAGATAAAAGCAGGTAAAAGGTAAAAAAGGCAAATGCAGTGATGCCTCTCGTTTTATTGTGAAGGAATAAGCCCTCATACTGTATGTAGTGCTTGGCATGAAAGAAAGCAGAATTGCAGTATTCATTTACAAAGACAGAATTTCTCCCAGATGAATACTATCACTTCTCTCATTGCAGCTTTGCAGGGATTGTTAAAGCTGCTTTTCCGACATGGCCGGGCGATTGTATTTACTGTGATGAATGTGTCTTCAGCAGGAATCGACTGGTTGTTCTGTACTCTCTGGCTCTCTTCACACAGCCTCTTATTCCCTTCTTATGTTCTCTGTATGAAAGGCTCTGCTGGACAGAATGCCCTGATCTTTCAAGTGACTTAGAAAGGATCATCTGCCTTTTTTCTATTAACATTATTTATAGTAGAATTACCAAAATGTCAGCACCCCGCTGCAGTTTTTCAAGGTAGATCAGCATGTCTATTATGTAATAAGGTATGTGAGTTATATAACGACAGTCATCTTATGTAAGATTGCTGGAACCTTTAAGCAAACTCCAGCTTGCTATGGTACAAGGGAAGGAGATTCTGACAGTTCAGCTAGGCCAAACTGGTCCTGTATTTCATCAATAACTGTAGGGAAGTATCTGCCTTGTTTTTAAATATTCGAACACCAAATTACTTGTAATGTGAATTTGCATTAAATTTAAAAAGCTTGTTACTTGCTATAATTTTTATTTTTCATTTTAAAAAACTTTTTAATTTTTTTTTACATTAAAAAAAATCATATGTTTTGCTTTGTGTGTGTAAAAATACCCAGTGAGTCTATTTATTATCTGGTTTTAACAAATATAGAAGTATGGGAGTGTTGCACAAAATATGACCACAGGGATTATCAGTCAGTCTTAGTGTTCTGCAATAAATTGACACAAAGCTCTTTCCAGAAAACAGAAGTCAAAACAGAATTTATGTATTTTTAGAGGATGATAGGTTCTGAAAAGATGGAGGATCTTATCTAAAAACCTAATTCCCCAGATGTCTAGCTATCTGGTTATTTATAGAGAGGGAGCAGAAGAAGTAGAGAATCTTAGGCATTTGTTTTGTTGTTGTTTTTGATTTCCTGCACTGTAAAATAAAGAGCTCTAAATTTTACCTTATGGATGCATTTGTATGTCAGTTTTCCCTGGGACACACCTATCTGAAAATGTTGTTATAGCACCCTAATCCAGGTCTGCCATAGGATTGTAAGAAATATTTAGGACCCCAGACATCCATTTTCTATATGTCTCTATCCAATTCAGGGTCGTGGGGGAGCCAGAGCCTCTTTCCTCATTAACCGGTTCAAGGCAGGATACTGGCCTGATGGAAGGGGCACCAGTCCATCAGTCCATTGGGGCAGACAAAAACACACACACTCACACCAGGGCCAATTCTCCCAAAAGCCAACTATCCTCCCAGCATGTCTTTGGACTGTGGCAGGAAACCAGAGCACCTATGAAGGAAACCTACACAAACACAGGAAGCACATACAGTAAAAATGCAGATTCGGTAGCAGCCCAGGAATTGAACCCAGAGCCCCAACAAGAGAGCAATGCTTACCACTGCACCACAGGGCTGGCAATATTAAAGACTCTCTTCCATGCAAATATGCTTTTCTTCTTAGATTGTTCTGCTACTGAACCTTCAAGGGCTTTTAA
Organism: Lepisosteus platostomus; assembly: GCF_059453375.1. Classification (NCBI taxonomy): domain Eukaryota; kingdom Metazoa; phylum Chordata; class Actinopteri; order Semionotiformes; family Lepisosteidae; genus Lepisosteus; species Lepisosteus platostomus. Next base: position 59,514,151 of record NC_142619.1, on the reverse strand, counting down.
GAAAAGTCATCCTAAAATGCTCCGTTTTAATCTTCTTGTACAACCATACCCATCATTAACAGAAAAATCCACATCTCTCCCCAGACTGACACTGAATTAGCACAGAGACAGGCACTTATATTGGATGAAACCTGGCCAAGTTCATCTCCGTGCCACCTGATCAAAAAGCAGGTCTTATCATTTTTCTTCCTCTGTCAACACCTGACAACCAAGACAATGTTTCTTTCCTATTCTGGCAGTTCCATACAGGCCACTGCTGTCAGCACAGTGATGGTGCATGTCATATGTAACCACATGTCTGATGCTCTCCCAGATTCATACAAGAGTGGTCGAGAGATAGAAATAAGGGATTTTGCAGATCACAATTAGTACACTAATACAATGCATTTGTATTCTAATGCACAGAATATCTTTTCCATGGTCCAAATTATCTGGGGTGTAAGGACTGAGATTTTGTTAAAAGCAATAAACAATATTTTCAGCGCAAAACAGGGCTGAAAGTATAAACAAAGAAGATTTCCTTGACACAATGGCACCTGCTACATTGACCTTCCAGGGGTCTTTTTTTACATCTGTGAACATTCAAAATATTAAGGCAATCATTCTACTTGTTCTGCGGTATAAGTTTTGAGGACTGAGGCACTAAATTAAAGTACATAACAAGGAGAATACAAGCTTTGTGAATTATTTATGGCTGTGCCTACATCTGAGGATAGAATGAAGCTCATTGTTATTTGCTCCTTCATGAATAAAAAATGGAATTGTTTGCTGTTAGTGTTAACTTCATCAATGGCTGGATATATTAGATTTCCAGTTAGAAAACCTTCCATATTTCAGAACATGTAGCAGTACAATCCAAATTGAGATCTTGCATTAAAAGCGGTTGAATATGCAACAATTTAAATTTAAATTGTTCTGCAGAATGTGCTACAATAAACAACACATCTCCATTACTCTATGTTTGTGGCAGTTTCTTGCAATGAATACAATCGCTGTTTTATGAGAGAGCAATCTAACAGGTGCTTAGTGTATTAATTATAGACTATGAATCATGCTTACAAATTGCCTGGTAGGTGAGGAAAACTGAAAAGTATAAAGAATTGTCCTATGTCTTGCCGCAAAGCTTGTTAACGCTAGAGGAATTCGAATTTTTTAATTATGGCAAATGCTAATAGCTTCCCCTGCTGTGACCAATTCATCTAACTGACTTTTCCAGTCAAACATGCAAAACACAAGCACTGTTGAGCACAAGCAGGCCGGTAGTTGGTGGCAGTTTGGTGATGTCTCCTTGAATGTTGTAAGATTTCAGAAATTCATATTTTGTGACATGCTGATACAGTATGTATATTATTTAATGCTATTGTTCCTCTCTTTTTCATGCGCTATGAAAAGACAGACGGCATTGTGGTGCACTGGTTAGTGCTGGGCCCTGTGTTGGACTCATGGGGTGGTATCCATTACAATTTCGATGTTCTCCCTATGTTCTCGTGGTTTTCCTCTGGTTGCTCTGGTTTCCTGCCAAGGACCAAAGGCACACAGTACTGATTGTTTGACTTCTGAAAAACTTCTTATCTCAGAGGTGAATCTGGAATTTTGCCTTGGTAACAACCAAATGCTTGTCAGATCATTTCATTAGTTTTTTCTTTTGTAAAGAGGCTGAATCTTTCTAATGACTTAATTATTCAGATTGAAAGGGAATTTTGCATCAAAGGCCCAGAAAGCCAAACCTCAAGAAATAAACCTACAAAACATTGTATTAGATAAAACTGTAATAAGATGAAATACAAGTAAAAGTTTTGTATGAATCAGAGGACTTATTGACTTAATTTAAAAACATCTTCTCTTAATTTCTTTAAGAGTTTGGCATTTCAGTCCAAAGGTTGAATTGAGCACATGGAGATCAAGGGATATTTCCTCAGTTCCTCCATAAGCAAGTAAAAATAGCTGTAGCTCAGTGCTGAATAAAGCACTAAAAATTCATTTTGGAGGAATTCATGCGATACACAAACCTCTTAGAAGGACCATTAAGAGGATGAGAAAATAGGAAGGATTCCAAACAAGAGGAGGGCATTCAAGACATTGAACTTGCTTTGTTGCTAAGCACCTGATTGATCCATTGATCTCAGTCACTTCCTGAATGGAGCCTGTGGTAATATCTTTAACAAGGGAACAAGTAATAGGTTTATTCCATGCTGAAAAAAAGAAGAAAGAGAACACAACGTTTCGGCCGTGGAGCCTTCTTCAAGTGTGAGAGAGGCTTGGCTCCACGGCCGAAACGTTGTGTTCTCTTTCTTCTTTTTTTCAGCATGGAATAAACCTATTACTTGTTCCTTTGCAGCCTACGCATGCTGACGCAGCTACCCACCATATCTTTAACAAGGCTGGGTAGCTGGTTCCAAACTCCCACAACACTTTGTGTAAAGATGTGTTTCATATCATCAATGCACTCCTTTATAGTGCCCTCTGTTTTGTTTTTCACTGTTGATTCTGAAGAAACTCTTTATGTTGATTTTGTAAATGACTTTGAAGATTTTGAATAATTCAGTGCAGTGCCCTCACAATCATCTGTATCCAAGACTTAAAACATTTCACTAGGAATAACAACACCCAAGAACTAAGTGAACTGAAAGGATTATGGGGTGATTTACTGTAAGTTTGGGTTAACCTGTTGGCTGAGGGCTGACCTCCTGGCCAGAAGATGAGGAGGCAGGGACCCTGACGAAGGGGCAGCTGCAGAGGAGAGGATGAGGTGGGGGTGGGATGCAAAAAGATACAGTATATACGAAGGAGAGTAGGGGATCTCATACAGTATTTATAGTGTTTTAGGAGAAGAAATTACATCAGGAGTGATGGCTAACTACCGACAGCGATTGAACTAAGTTGTTGTCATCCCCCCAGAACTGTTTAGTACTGTATGCCAGCATAGGAAACCAAAACAGTATATCTATTTACTCTTTTCTAGCCTCCTTCAGAGGCAGCAATATCTCTCTTTGAATCTTGGTGATCAAAAATGGTCACAAATGAGGTATTACTAGTGGATTGTAAAATTTTCCCACAACATCTCTTAAGTTTAATACTGTCCTTTTAAATGTCACTGCTTTCGCCTGGTATCTAGAAAATGTAACTGATCTGTCAACACGTACCTATGAAAAACTCACCATGTTTTTTTTTCACTGTTATTCAAGCTCAATGTTTCCTATCTTACATAATTTATGTGTCTATTAACTGCAGGCCACTCAGCACTTGTGTACATTAAATGTTGTCTTCCAGGTGTTTGCCAAGTTATGAAACTTTTTGAACATTTTTAACTGCTTGAACAGTGTTTGTATCATCTGTGAATATGACTAGTTTTCTAATTACACCAGAATCTATATGATATAAATTAGTAAGAGCAATGGCTCTAATACAGATTATTGTGGTACTACATACCAAATCACTGGTTTTTATCCATTAACTAATTCTTAATGCAAGTACTTACTATATCCTGAATGACCATCAGCTGCAATCTGAGAATTAATATTTTGTAAGGAACTTTATCAGAAGCCTTCTGAAAGTCTACAAATACCATAATATGTGTTTTGTTTTTATCTATCACTGTTGATTCTTGAGCTCCAACAAGGTAATTAAACATTTCGAAGTCTGTTTTAACCACCACTTGCAATCCTGTTTCCATATTGGTTATCCTCTGATTTTAGATATTATGGTTTTAATGGAAGCAGGATATTGGGTTTTGTGGATGGGTGCTACATAAGCAATAACCCAGTCATGGAATTATCCCTGTTTTGAGTGACCACTGGCAGTGTTTTACTAATGAACTATAAATATCATTATTTTCTTAAGAGCAATTAGTAGAATACTATTAGGCCCTGGGGTTTTGTCCATCTCAAGTGCTTGTACTACCTCTAACATGTCTGCCTCTTTTATTTTAATATTATTAAAGATAGAACTATCCTTCCTCAGCATGAAAAATACATTCTGCCAATTCCTTAATTAGTAAAACCTGGGGTGAAGTATTGATCCACAACATCAGGCATTTCTTTTTCATCTAACATTTTCCCATTAACTCCTGAGGCACTTCATCCTGAAGCGTAGCACTACCTGAAAAATCTTTTATCTTTCATAAGCAGCCTGACCACCTTGTCACCAGATCTCATCAGATCTCAGAGGCTGAGCTTGCAACTCATTGTACACCCATTTCTTTAAAGAGCTTCCATTTCTTAATGGTTTCACATTATAAATATATTTATAAAAGTGCCTTTTTCCTTATAAATTTTGATTGGATTGATAATTCATTTGGGCTACTGCTTTCTAGAAGCAATGCAGCTTCTAAACAGTTGCACAAGCTTGCTAGTCTGCACACCTATGAAAAGCAAACTCGTTTACAAAGCCTTAACTCTCTCCTATCTGCCCAGTTGATCCCAATTGGTTAGAAACTAGTGTCCATGACACGGCAGCCACCTGTTTGATGTTCCCTCCCTGCAGGAGTCTCACCTATTGATTGATCAGTGCCATTGCTATGGCCATGGAGTACCTGTCTGGATAGCTGTCTACCATCCCATGCAATTCTCTTCATTCAGACTCATACACTCATTGAAACTCATTTTAATTCCTCCATGGAAATACGGCGTTTCGGCTGTGGAGACCATTCAGAATATCTATTCAAGATGGATATTCTGAATGGTCATGTTTCACTTGTAAGCTTTGTGCGTTTATATCAACAAAGATGAATGCCTGACGAAATTAGTTGCTCTCACGGAGAGAGGTCAGTAACATGTACACTGAGAAAATATCTCCAAGTTCAAAGAGCATTAACCACAGAGTAAGTAAGCTATTAAAATGACCTTCTCTTATAAAAGACTTGGCTTGCAGCATTAAAGATTGTCTACCACCTTTGTTCACTGAGCACTACAGTAGACCTCAACACCACAATTCAGAGGGACTATTGAATTAAAGACAATAAGTACCACAAAATGTTTTACCCACAGGCAGGTTTTACAAAATTTAGAATGTGAAGCTTCACACCATCACAAGTCTCAAATTCACACGGATTTCTGCTGGACCTTCAATCGAGCAAGATTTTACCATTGGAGGGACTGTGTGGTGTGAGTAAGTGGATGTTGTATAAGTACGGGGCATGTAACAGTGTGGCATTTCTGGCTGCCTTTTTCTCCGGTGGCAGTTCGATACCTCTGGGCGAGGTAGACCAGTAGCCACCTGGAATTTGCATTCTTTCGGCCCACTAGGAAATAATTAGTGGCGAGAACCTACTGGAGTGTGAAGATTTCACCGGAGAAAAAGGGCTTCTGCAGCCTTTCAGCTGGTGCCGTGGTTCTGAGGAGAACACAGGGAGAGCGAGAATATAATATAGGGTTTCTAATGAAGACCCCAGGTGGCGTACATTCTCATGCGGTATTAGATAGAGAGGAGACAGTGAGAGGGCCTGCACAGTGGTTCACAGTGGGAAATCCCTTCCCACTGTCACGAGCAGACCAATAATAGTGTCTCTTAAGCCTTCCTTTTGTATCGTGTGGTCAGCCTTGTCACAGCATGAATTGAAAAACTCCAAAATGACTGTAAATTCATCTTGCCTCTGTTTTAATGCAATTGAATGGTTGTTTGCAAAGTCAAGGTAGATAAACAGCCCTCATGTGTGCTTTATTAGGATGCAGTCTCAACTTCCTTTACATAAAAGGAAAACCTTACCTAAAATACCCAAAATACACTATCTGTCATTACTACTGTATGAATCTGGGAACCATACAGTATGTTGCTCATTCATCCACATGATTAATCAAGGTGCACGAGGGCACAAGAGCTTTACTGCAGTTACGAGCATGATTGTGGAATACAACCCCTCACCAATAATTAGTTAATGTAATAGTAATTATAATTCATTAATTGACACCCAGTAGCACTATTTAGAAGTATACACTGCTAGTACAATCTAGTTTGTCAACGTGAAACAGCAGTGTTTATGCAAATGCAAATACTAATTTTTGATGATTACTTTGTTAATTATTAAGTGCATTTTAAAGAAAGGTATACATAGCGTCTAACAGCTAGAAATGCTAAAGCCATCTTTAACATTATTTAAATTGAATTAAAATGCTAGACTTGGTTATTTTAAATAGTATGATACAGCCACTTTGAGGAAAAGATCACCAAAAACCATCATTGAAACAAACGAACAATGGTCATACTGTCCCAGATGTTGGAAAGGAATGCAGTGAAATGGCAGGAGAGCAGAAAAAGACCCTATGCTATGCGAGATGGGGGTTAGCCTGGGCTCAGCTGGTCAGTCGATGTCGGGTATGTCGACCTATGCCCCCAGGCCGCAGAGGAGACGACCTGGTGCTAGGTGGGTCTCAAGACACCTGAAATCTCAATGCTGAGCAAGGAGGAAAGCATGACCCGGAAATATACAGCCCCAGATAAAGACACACTGGAAGGACAAGCACAGCACCGGAAACTAGGGACAGGACAGAGTAGGAGCGCCCTCTAGCTGTAGAGGGTGTGACACATACAGTATCTTCCAGAGATAACCAGTCATAGCTTTTAAAAGCTTTTGTCCATTAAACAAGAGCATTTTGTTATGCTTAGGGTTTGAATAGTAGATTGAGCAAAAGTTTAGCTCGGTTTCAAGAAATGTTTATGGTTTCAAGTAAAAGCACAGAATATGATAACTAGTCACACAAGTACAGTATGTGTGTGTACTTAGTTGAATGAATCTCAATACCATGAGAGTTCTTTTTAATAAAAACAAAAATGTTGTTTGCACAAAGAGTTGAAATATGTTTAAAAGTGTTTTTAAACTTTCCACGTGCAATGACTCTGTTCATGATTGGTTTTAATGAACAGGTGATCACAAAGGTACATAGGTCAGGCAGGTACAGTATCTAACCCAATTATTTGTGCTAATCAGAGAGTTGAGGTGATAATTGTTAAATTGACATAGTCCTCACAAGTGAGTGGCTATTCATATTCAATAGAACAAAACAAGTGGGTTTTAACAATCAACAACTTTTACAATGCTAATTAAAATAGAATTACTGTATCTAAAAGCCCAAACAGCAGTTTACATCTTGCATTTGTGGGGCTGTCAGTTTTGGCACCCCTTACCCTACTGCATTTAATAAATAGTCATTTCCAACACTTTCACTGAAGTGCCACGAAAAATCAATCACTGTTTTGACTTTCAAACTACATGTAACCTGGCAAAAATCATGTTGATTAAAAAACAGCCCTTCACTGCCAGACAGTTATGTAATTATGAAGCTGCTTGTCAGGGGTTGGTGCATTGCTTTGCTTGTTAATGAAACAGAAAACTGGGGTTCACTAGAAAACTGTAAAACTTGAGATGCTAAAATCTTTGTCCATGGGCAAAGTAAAGTGGTTAATTCATTAATATAAAGAGCAGGAGCCATGGAACCGGCCCAGTTCCTTCAGACATTAAAGTGTGTGCTGCAGAATGTTTTAAGTCCACGTGAGGAAAAAAAAAGAATACATTAGTGTTTATGTTGTCTACGTTTTGTTTTATGATATTACCAAAGTATTGTGTTGCATGTTCGGTGTACACTTGCGAGACATTAGAAGCATTGTGTATTAGAGTAAAACTAAGAGTTAGTTTTTTTCAAGTTTGACAAACTTAAGAAACAAAAACAGAGGACAGCTCAGCAAGAGCTCCATTTTTCATCATCATAACATCCTGCCAGAGTAAGACAGGACCATGCAATTTGAAGCAAACTCATATTAAATAACAAAATAATTACATTCATCATTATGTGCCTGGGCTGGTGACATGTGTGTGAGTGTGGGCATGTGGGCTATAAAGTAAAATCTGTATATTTTTAAAGTGTGGCTGTGGCAGGCTTGAGCCTCAATCACTTGTATGAACATTCATGTGTTGTGAATTAGTTAATTGGCTAATTGGTGGTGGGAGAGAGGCACATTTTCACATGGGTGTCAATTAGCCTTAGTGTTGTATATAAGGGGTTAAATGGTGGTATAGTAGCTGGTGTTGGGTTAATTAAAATAGATTTCCTTTGCATGTATGGCAATTGTCACAGTGTTGTGTAAAGTCTGCAAAACGATGGTTCCCCAACAATTGTCAAGCTGTCCAGAACTTGAGGTCCTGGGACTTCTAAAGCAGGCATCCCCTGTCCTGGGCCTGGAGAACTGCTGTATCTGCAGGTTTTCCAAGCATTGTTAAAGCAGCAGCTTATGAAGAGCTGGGTTGTAATCTGAAATAACCTGGCTGTCTAAGATCAGGATTTGTTACCCCAGCTCTAACGATTCCAGTTCTTGGCAGGTGACCTTTTTTTCCTGGTAAAATGCATTGCATTCTTCTGCCAGATATAAGCCTAAAAAATCAGACCTTATTTTCTGTGCTGTGTTGCTGCAGCTGCTGGGAACTCCAATCTCAAGACAAAGGTGGTTAAATATTGATTATGTGCCCCCTGGTTGCTTTTAAGTGTAAACGTTAATTCATCTAAGATCAGTGAGGTTGAAAATATGGAAAAGGGGGATTGAAAGGGGTCCAAAGAGGCAGAAAAGCCATAATGTTTCAAAATTTTAATCTTAATACAGGTATGGATTGGGCCTGAACAGCTGGTTGTTAGATCTGATTTTATGGCTAGAGTGAAGGACTAGCTGGAAGACAGTAAATTCCAGGTTCATGATTCAGGAAGGTTATGCCTCCCAACCCAGCCATATGTTATTATAGTTAAATTCTCTTCCTGTTTCTTTTTCCATTTTAAGTGATTAAGAGTTCATTCTAGACTTTTAACTTTTTCCATAAATCAGAGCTCAATGTTTGATTAAAAAAATAAGGCTGGTTTACGGTTGATTCTGTCTGATTAATTTTAAATTGACAGTTTTGATCAACAAGCAGTTTATTTGGTTTCTGAATAATGATTTGCATAGATCTGTCAACAAAAACCATGGCTGCATTAGCTGAAGTAGACTATGGAGTCCTGGTGACAGTACACTTTTCCTGTTACACATCTCAGCCACTGTGAACTTGGTCATAAGGATGTGTACTTTTCATTTTTGCATACATGAAAGTGTAAGAGATGTTGACTCTAGGGTAGCATGGTGGCACAGTAGTTAGCATTGCTGCCTGGTAGTGCTTGGGCCCTGGATTCACCCAAGGAGAAACTCGGGTGCTCCAGTCCCTCTGCAATAGAGATGATATTGTCATCAAACCAGGTGACAAAGGAGGTGCTGTTGTATATGGGAAAGGACCTATATATTAATGAAGCCTCTAGACAACTAACCAACACTTCTGCCTACCTTCCTCTCCAATAGGACATTACCACTGACTACCAAAAGGAAGTGATATCCAACATGTCCCTTCTTATCAGCAGCAAGAAGCTCCCCCAGGAAGTGAACCGTCTCATCGTTGAACATCCCCAGGTATCCCAATTTTACCTCCTCCCCAAAACCCACAAACCCGACACCCCTGGATGCCCCATCGTCTCAGCATGCAACTATCCAACTACTCACGTCTCGGCCTTTCTCGACAGCCTTATGAGACTGCTGGTTGAAAGTCTTCCTTCATATATCAAGGATATCAACCATGCCCTCTACCTTTTCAATGATTTCCAATTTCAGGGCTCAAAATGCTACATTTTCACCATGGACATCACATCTTTTTACACCGTCATTCTTCATAATGATGGCCTCACAGCCCTCAAGCACATGCTGGACAAATGCACAGTGCTTGATCCACCCACCCACACCCTTGTGCGCCTTGCAGAATTGGTACTCATACTTAATGCATTCTCTTTCAATAAACTTTTTTACCAGCAAGTTAGTGGAGTCATAATGGGCACCAGAATGGGACCCAGCTATGCCAATATTTTTATCGGCTGAGTAGAAGAACGCTTCTTCACTTCCTACACTGGCTATGTCCCTGACCTCTACAAGTGATACATTGTTGACTGTGTCGGTGCCGCCACATGCTCTAATGACCAGCTAGAGCACTTTCTGCATCATTTCACCAACTTCCACCCGTCCCTCAAATATACAGTTAACATATCTTCCATTACTCTTCCGTTTCTAGACATCAACTTCTCCATTAACAACCCCCGACTCTCTACTTCGGTCTATTACAAACCCACAGATTCACACAGCTATCTTCTGTACAGCTAATTTCACCCCAAACACACTAAAAACTCTTCCCTTTTTCACAGTTCCTTCGACTACGATGACTGTTCTGCATGGATTTCCAGAACCAAGCACTCAAAATGCACTCCTTTTTCATCAACAGAGGAAACCCCACCTGTATTATTGACAGGGCCCTCACTCAGATGACATCTTGTACCTCCAGCAACCTTATTTACTGCACCTCTTGTAGTAAATGCCCAGCTATCTACACTGGGGAAACCAGAAGGAGTTTCAGAGAACATGTTAGGGCTGTGAAGATTAAAGACTTCTCCAAGCCCATTGTTTCTCATTTCACCTCGTAAGGCCACGATCACACTGATCTCTCCGTCTGCGTCCTCAAAGTAGGGTTTCTTAACTCCCATAGCAGAAAGACATCAGAAACAAAAAATATCCAGAAACTTGGCTCCCACCTTCCCCCTTCTCTCAACGACAGACTTGTTTTCTTCTATTTCTCTCTATTCATTAGTAGAATAGGTTTTGTTTCACACCTCTCCTTACCTCTCTCAACCTCGCACCACTTGATTGGCCACTCTGCCTCTCCCCTGCTCCCTCCTCCTCCTCTCTCCTGACTTGTTTTCCCATGCTGTGTTATCTTTGCTGTCTGCCCGATCTAAAGAAGGCTCCACAGCCGAAATGTTGTGTTTTAATTCTTGAAATGAATTATTATTTCAGCATGAAATAAACCTATTACTTCTTCCTTTATATCCTCACCTATGAATTGGCTTCATCACTCTGTTCTCCTCCCCTCTAATAGCTGATGTGTGGGGAGTGCACTGGCGCACTATGGCTGCCGTCACATCATCCAGGTGGGGCTGCACACGGCTGGTGGTGGAGGGGATCCCCATTACCTATAAAGCGCTTTTAGTGGAGTGTCCAGAACAGTGCTATATAACTGTAAGCAATAATTCTTCTTCTTCTTCTTCTTCTTCTTCTTCTTCTTCTTCTTCTTCTTCTTCTTCTTCTTCTTCTTCTTCTTCTTCTTCTTCTTCTTCTTCTTCTTCTTCTTCTTCTTCTTCTTCTTCTTCTTCTTCTTCTTCTTCTTCTTCTTCTTCTTCTTCTTCTTCTTCTTCTTCTTCTTCTTCTTCTTCTTCTTCTTCTTCTTCTTCTTCTTCTTCTTCTTCTATACAGTATATGTAGTATATGCACATAAGTATATATATCCAAAAATACTTGTAGATTAATTGCTAGTGGCTCGGTTGGCTTCTGGGAAAACTGGCCCTGGAGTGAGTGTGTGTGTGTTCATGTCTGCTCCTGCCCGCCTTGTGCCTGGTGCTTGCTGGGATAGGTTCTAGCTCCACCCCAACCCTGTACTGGGATTCTAAAAAGTGGCTCAAGAGTGACGGATGTCGAATTTAATGATTCACAAAAAACCTAATTTGCATTCATTTCAATTTAAATAATAAATGTTAAAAAATAATAAAATAATAAATAATTTATTTAAATAATAAAAAGGATGTGCTTTTTTTTAGATTTAACTTAAACCTTAAACTTAAAAGGCTAATGTTGTCCTACCTGAGCTAATGATTTGCTAGGAAAATAAATTCACTTAACACTTTGTAATGATTTCAGAGATAGTCAGTTCATACAAGTGGCTGACATATTATGCATTATTTAACTTGTTATAAAACTTGTTGTTGTTGAAGCTTTTTTGTGTTTATGTTTTTTGGTGATTCCTTTAATGTGTATGGGAGCATACATGCAAATAAGCATTTAATTGCAGTTGTGCATATGACAAATAAACTGAACTGAACTGATACATATTAATGTGGACAGTCTGCTGATGTCCTGAGTTCAGTCACTGTTAACGTATTAAAGTGACATCAGGTACTTGTGGGTTTATATACTGTAATAAGGTTTTTAACTTGTCTAGTTTTTAGCATAATACGTTACCATAGAAGTTGATTCTAAATATAGAGTACCATAGCTTTACCTATACTGATCTCAGGGTGATATAAGCTAACTACTGTATTTGAACAAAAAAATATGACAAATGTGCTTAAGCCATGAACTATTTGTATCAAATTATATAAAAAAGAAAGTATTTGTTCATAAAGGGAATCGCTGAGATTTCCTTTATGACATATCGATTCACACGGTATTCCTGACTATAATATTTTTGATGAAGTATGGCTGAAATAAAACAGGAAGCCAGACCTCACTCAACAGCAGTGACAGACAGCATAAAAATCTGTTCCTGAGCAACGAGGCATTCACTAATTTAAATCATTCCACCTGAAAATTCTCCTTATTGACATCTTGGATCACAGGATGACAAACTCACAGAACTAACCATTGATCTATCCAAGTTATATAAACAAAGCTTGATATGTATTCTCAACACCATGCTGCTACTGGGGTTTTCTGCCTGATTGAAATATTACAGTTAGTCCAGCTGGGAAAAGATATGAATACTCATGTAGTCCATTCTCATTTAATTTAAAGGTTATAATTTTGAATTGTTTTGTATTTAAGATACTTTTAAGATGTACTGTGTCCATGTTATTGTTATCACTGTTTGCATAAGTTTGCATAAGCAGTTCGTTTAGAGACATATTTTGTTTATTTAAGGCATGTTATGGATAAATTTAATCAATGTCATCAATTTCCCTACGGGATTAATAAAGTATTATCTATCTATGTTATTAGTAAAATATCTCTATATTCTTTAAATCACTTAACTAATATAATAGAATGTATAAATGAGAAAAAGTCATCCAGCCCATCAAGCTCTAACCTTTGTGCAACCTCTGTGCAAGTGTCCAATTCATCCAAAGACTTCAAACAGTATTATCTGCCTTTGCTGCTCACTTGCACCATCCAAGTTCACCATAAAATCATTTTATTTAAATTCTACACTTTTCCAGTACCTCTATATCATTATATTCTAACTGTGTTTTATATTGCTTCCAGATATTACACAGATAATGTAAATGACACCAAAAATGAATTAATGTTGCTACTTCGAGAACAGTGTATTTTTATGTCATATTCATAGTACAGTATGTAGCACCTTCAAGCTCAGCGTTTCTCATCTTATATTCATAATATGTTTCTAATATTGGCATATCATACCAGTGTTGGCCAGTTAGGAATTCTGACATTTTTAAAATTGTCTTTGCTACTTATACAGTGTGTGTAATCTATATCATTGTTATTGATACAGTTTATAAATTAAGAGGATCTGTGATCCTAGTACAGATCCCATTTATTACATCACATTTACTCTTTATTTGTACTGTTTCCTGTCCATTAACCAGTTCTCAGTCGTATACATGCAATATCTTGAACACCTATTGCTTTCTTAAGGAAATGTATCAAAAGATTAGATCTAATTTAGTCTGCAAGAATAATCTAATTAAATAATATTGTATGCTTGAATAGGGAGCTGAGACAGTGTGGGGTTTTAAAGGAAATTATAGAGATTCGTTCCAGTACTCTGAAAAACAGAAAGAAACTACAAAATATTTCATCTCTGGAACCTTCTTGAGTTGAGTTGTGACCTTTGTCATCTTTCTTTGTACTTTGTAGCATGTAATTGCATATGCTGTTGGTTGTTAAAGAACTCTACCAACTTAAGCAAAGCCACTGCCATTTTAGATCTACTCAGCGAACTTGTTTCTAATCCTTGTTGCCTATTCTCTAGAATCTTGTGCTATACAAATGATCTTCTTGTTTAGTTATCATTTGAAAGCATTATATTTAGTAGATTTATTGGTCTGCTTTATGTGTTCTGTTTTATTGCGCTATTCGTGAAAATGTGGGTACTACATTAGTAATTCAACAATTAGTATTGCAAACAAAAACAGAAGAGTTTTGTTAATGGTCTATGAATTACACTTTATTGTTTTCTTAACTACAAAATGCTATCAGGCCCTGAGATTTATTTAAGTGGTTCTAGTATTTGCATAACCTCTGCCTCTTGTGAACTAATCCTATTTAATATAGACCTTTTTCTTTCCTCTGCCTGAAGCATCTTGCTTACTTCTTTCTTGGACCTAAAACATTTAACACATCAACCACTTCCATGTCATTATCCAAAATTGTCCATCTTTATCTGTGAGGCACTTCATTTAATCCTTGACTCTTCTTTTGCCAAAAGGATAATACTGAAATACTGTAATACAAAAAAAAACATTTTATTATAGCCTCCACTGTGATATTCTTTTTTTTTCTCCTGTTAGAAAATAGGGGGATTGGGAAATAATACAAGCAAAATAAAGGTCTAAACACTAGGTCTATTCGGAGGCGTGTGAGTTCTGAAAATTCTATGGCACAGCTCTGGCAAAAAGTAACAAATTGGAATCAAATGTGAACAGACAGATATTTATAACACAACTAGACAATGCACAACACAAAACAGAAATACTGTACATATAGCAGTTAAACTATAATGTATACAAAAAGTGTCTAAAATGCTGTGGCATAAAGCGGGTACATGGATTAAGGGAGATGAGCTGCCTTAGCAACCACAGCTGACCTGACTAATTTTTGCATGAGCCACAGCCATGGAGGCCTTTAAAGATACACTGAGTTCTTCCCCAAAGGGGCAAGCCAGCAAAGAGACCCCACCGCAAGGGGAGAACATTCAAATGGCAGTCTCCTGTCCAGCTGTGAGGATTCACAGGTCTTTTGTCTTTGGCCACACTCCTTTCTTCCAGTCTGGACTTTTCTAAATAGGGATAGTCTAAACTGGATACCGCTATTCTATTCTATTCTATTCTATTCTATTCTATTAAATTAAAGGGGATCCAATGATGTCAGGAGAGCACATTATCTTCAGCTTGGTCAGGCTACTCAACCAGAATTTCTTCTGTTTCGGCGACTGGCAAAGACCCCGGTCATCACTTAAAAGAAATACTAGGGGAAAGCAAAATGAACAAAAAGAAATCAGGCTGTGTCTTTTGAATGTTTCTTTTAATAACTCTAATCCCTGGTACATTTTGTGGCATTCAATTGGTTGATGTGAGGAACTATGCCTCCATCTCTTTCCATCTTTCCTGTCTCTCTAGAAACTGCCTATTCATTGTTGCATTATTCAACATCCTTATCTGCCATGTTTCTGTGATTCCAATTAGAGCATAATCACACAGATATGCAGTAGCTTCTGTCTCTTAGATAATGTGTCCAGTGACCCGGAGAAAACACGCTACAATAACTCACTAAAATATAAGTTGAAATTAGTTTTTACCAATGTATTATTCACTGGAATGAAATTATTCACTTCATTTGCACTTACAGTATTTTTCTGATTTAATTATATAGCTCCATTAAAATTGATTTATACATTGGATTTTGTGGTTTGTAGTATTAACTTAATATGTTGTACTTTTGTGAATAGTTGTAATTTAAATAACAACAGTTTGCTGTAATAACAGTAACAGGCAATAACATACAGGTATGCTAAACGACAGTGTTTTAATTATTAGTTTGTTTTAAAATAAAATTGACTATACTGTTCATTGTTTTCTAATTATTGATCTACTCTTTTCTAAAATTGGATATAATTAAATGAGTATATGTAATACTAATTTATGGCAATATATGGCAATTGTGACCATAATTTTGTAAGTGTTGACGTATACTTCAAATGTCCAAGACTTCAGTCTAAAATTCAGTTTATAATTTTAGAAAGCAGACTGAAAGGATAGAGGATGGAGGTCGTGCTTACAAGCAGTAGACTGGAACAGATGGATTAAGAGTAAATAAAAGAAGGATGATTAAACCTGCACTTAAAACAACCTTGTTGAAGGCTCAGAACAACTTATCCATAAAACAAGTCCAAGTCTAGAAAACTATGGACTTAATGGTTTTAGAAGCACAGTTTTTAAAATCACAAGGAAGAAAGCATTCTACAGACTGTGAAACAGGGCTCAAAATGTAAAGGTAAAGTACACCAATCTAGAGGTACAGCTGAAAAAAAGAGATAACAATAACCAAGAGAGCTGCAGAAAAGAATATTGTAACAGTAAAAGACCTGTAAAGGCTGAGATGAACTAAACAGTTTGTGAGATAATAGAAATAGTAAAGATAATACCAATAGCAAAAAAGAAATAATAATATTGGGGAACAAATTCATAAAAACATCCGTACTTTGCAAGCACAAAACAGACAGTCAATCTTGGGAAATTTTGGAAACAAAAGTTTTAAATATATTGTAATAGCTATGGAAGTGGCTGTTGAGTCATCAACTGTCCAGGAACAGATGATAAAAAGACAGAGATGGAGAGAGGGAAGAGGACCGACAGAAAGACACCAGGAGAGATAGGAGAAGAACATTGCCAGGTGAGAAGTCCCTGCTGAGAAACACAAAAATCTAGTTAAATATTTGCACCTTGTTAGAATAGCTGACAATTCTGTTGTGTTATGAAACTGATTTCCTTTATAAAGAACCCCTACGTTAAAAACGGTCACACTTGGTTAGTGGATGTATTTTTTAGAATAGGGAGTTACAGTCACTTTGCTGCATCTGAACATACAAGAAGAGAGATAAAATAGATATAAAAGTGACAGTAAGATATTACACAAAATCTAACTGATCCCACTCAGGCCTGAGTCCAAATGCAGCCATCTAGAATGCGCAGGTTGCAGGTCGTATACCGTGTAGGCACCACTGTGTCCCGTACAGCAGTGAGTTACAGCTTTATAATTGTTTCACTTACATTGACACTATGGAAAAAATTGATGCAGGACTGAATCCTGAAAGTACCACAGCTGTGTGCGGTTGTCAGTCAAATTGGCACAGTATTTATTGATCCATTAGATCCTGTGCTAATCATGCTGTAGGCACACTATCGACAATTTAATGGAATACAATGATAACAATGTTGAGACAGGATGTTGTTACCATGTTGCTTCTGCAATTCCAAATGAGATACTGTACAGCACTAATATAATTATTATTTTTGTAATTAAATACAGTCTATAGAATTATTAGTAAATGTGTATAAATAGTAAATAGAAAACAGATCATTTTATTTTAATATTTTAATTATAAAACACTGTCTGAAAAAAACAAAAAAACTAAAATTGAAAGGCTGTTGCATACTGTAAGTTGCATTGTAATGATGGCATCTAGATGAATGCAGTCTGCAAGAATGATGCTAATGCTATATTTAACATAAAATACGGATATCTGTGGATATTGCTTATTTAAATTATTTTACGTGCGTGGCACATTAGGAAATGTAGTTTTTTGTCCATGTATTTCTGCTCAGGTCCAGAATTGAAAACTACTGTACATGCTGTGAAAGACACACTTCCTGTTCCATTTAAATAAACTCTTTAAAAGGGGGCCTGTAGGACATTATGAAAGGCAGATTAACACAGCTCTGTGGAATACTATGTAATACTTTCTGAAATTAAGAAAGTAAATGTCCTTTTCACTGGGTGCTACAAAAACCAAACGAGATGTACCACAATTGGCAAGTAGGTGTCCAGTTCACTGTCTCACCCCTTTCATTCCAAGAACTTACAGTATTTATATGCATATAACCACAAGTGTTGCCATTTCAGCCTTAAAAAGGGAACAGAAAACTGGGAACAGAAACCTCATGAAAGTATTATAATTCCTTTTAAAAAAAAATGATCGTATTGGTTTATCTGACATGTATCTGTACTCCCTGTTCACTCACGACTGCACAGCAAGACACAGCAACAACCGCATCATTAAGTTTGCAGATGATACCACTATAATAGGACTGATCAGTGATGATGACAATCCACTTACAGGGATGAAGTCGTACAGCTGCTTATGTGGTGTCATAGCAATAACCTGGACTTGAACGTAAAGAAAACGAAAGAGCTAATAGTGGACTTTCGGAGACACAGGCCACACACTCATAGCCCACTCAGTATTGATGGAACGGAAGAGGAAACAGTCACCAGCTTTAGGTTTTTGGGAATTCACATCTCTAAAGATCTAACCTGGACTGTGAACACTGATTCTATCATGAGGAAGGCTCAGCAGCGCCTTTATTTCTTGAGGTGCCTCAAGCGATGGGGGATGCCAATTCATGTGTTGGTGAACTTCTTCTGCTGCACCATCAAGAGCATCCTCATCAACGGGATCACCGTGTGGTATCTCAACACCTCTTCGCGAGGAAGAAAGGCACTGCAGAGAATGGTCAATATGGCCCAGAAGATCATCGGCTGCGGTCTCACCAAGATTAAACAGCTCTATGAGGACCGCTGCCGTGGTAGAATTCTGGCCATCACAGAGGACAGTCACCACCCAGGGCATGAGCTCTTCAGCCCACTGCCCTCAGGCAAGAGATATAAGAGCATACGGACACTTACTACTAGATTCTTCAATAGCTTCTATCCACAAGCAGTGAGATTGGCGAAAACATTTAGCCATCCCCCTCGGACCACACCTACACCATCACCATCTACCTCTTTATGATTTCTTATCTATTCCACATCTCCAGTCATTGTTTACATGTCTGTATTGTTTACATTCAAACTGTCTACATGTTTACTTGCACATTGTCTACTGTTTGTATATTGTCTTGATGCACTGTTTGCACTTTGTTTTGTTTTTTACACTTGTTTTACAATCGAGAGACTTTCTGTAAGTAAGAATTCCATTGTACCAGTACCGGTTACATATGGCAATAAAGTTCAAGTTCAAGTTCGACATGTCCCCAATACAAATGCATGACTTAAAAAGCTTCCCCTTACGCATAGGGCACATTCAATTTTTTCTTTCTTTCAGACTGACTGTCTTTGTAGTCATGGTTTAGACGTTCTGAATGGTTAAAGAGAGTGGATTTTAAAGGCACTATATAAAAAGTTTTATATTATTTCAGTTTTTTTTTAAATATTGACCCAGTTATGAAGTATTATGACATTCTACAGTAGTTATATACAGTTTGTAAAGAAATTGTTTCCTAGTGCTGTCCTTTTCAATGCATCTATTTTTGCACCATTCTCTCCACTCCATCTTCATCCTTGCAGCTGCCTCCCTGGCTCATTCCTCACAATGTGAGGATGGGCTTGTGAAAGTCCTCAGCCTGGCGATTTAATGTCAAATATTAAAATATGAAGTACACCTTCTATTTATATTTGCCTCCTCTCATCATAATATGAATTCCACTGAACTACTGAGCTTCCTTTGGTTAAGCCAGCTGGATTTATTTGATACATCTATCTGTCAATTTTCTAGTTTTCCCAGTAAGCAACAGGTGTAAGGCAGGACACACCCTAAACTGGGGTACCTTGCCTTGCAAACATGTACACCTACATACTCACACCAGGGCCAATTTTCCCAGAAGATAATTAATCTAACATCTGAACACGGGGAGAACATACCCAGTAGACTCAATGGAGAGACCACAGGTGGTGCGGATAGGCAATAAAACATCAACACCACTCACCCTGAGCACTGGAACCCCACAAGGCTGCTGTCTGAGTCCAAGGTTGTACTCCCTATTTACTCACGACTGCACAGCAAGACACAGCAACAACCGCATCATTAAGTTTGCCGATGACACCACTATAATAGGACTGATCAGTGATGATGTCGAGTCCACTTACAGGGATGAAGTTGTACAGCTGCTTAGGTGGTGTCACAGCAATAACCTGGACTTGAACATAAAGAAAACGAAAGAGCTAATAGTGGACTTTCGGAGACACAGGCCATACACTCACAGCCCACTCAGTATTGATGGAACGGAAGTGGAAACAGTCACCAGCTTTAGGTTTTTGGGAATTCACATCTCTAAAGATCTAACCGGGACTGTGAACACTGACTCTATCATGAAGAAGGCTCAGCAGCGCCTTTATTTCTTGAGGTGCCTCAAGCGATGGGGGATGCCAATACATGTGTTGGTGAACTTCTACCGCTGCACTATCGAGAGCGTCCTCATCAACGGGATCACCGTGTGGTATGGCAACACCTCTTCGCGAGAAATAAAGGCACTGCAGAGAATGGTCAATATGGCCCAGAAGATCATCGGCTGCGGTCTCACCGAGATTAAACAGTTCTATGAGGACCACTGCCATGGTAGAATTCTGGCCATCACAGAGGACAGTCACCACCCAGGGCATGAGTTCTTCACCCCACTGTCCTCAGGCAAGAGATATAAGAGCATACGGACACTTACCACTAGATTCTTCAATAGCTTCTATCCACAAGCAGTGAGACTGGCGAGCACATTTAGCCATCCCCCTCGGACCACACCTACACCATCACCATCTACCTATTTATGATTTCTTATCTATTGCACATCTCCAGTCATTGTTTACACGTCTGTATTGTTTACATTCAAACTGTCTACATGTTTACTTGCACATTGTCTATTGTTTGTTTGTACATTGTCTTGATGCACTGTTTGCACTTTGTTTTGTTTTTTACACTTGTTTTACAATCGAGAGACTTTCTGTAAGTAAGAATTCCATTGTACCAGTTCCGGTTACATATGGCAAGAAAGTTCAAGTTCAAGTTCAAGTTCAAATACAGTAGCATGCCGGGTCATGAACTGAACCCAGGGCCCTAGCAGTCAAGGCAACAATGCTGAACACTGCACCACCGTGCCATCCTAGTTGGTATATATACAGTATATATTCTATATATATATTCTATTTGATATGTCTTTGTTCCTGAAAAAAAATTACAACCATGTAACACATTAAAGTTTGTTTTTTGATTCCTCATATTATCATGATCATGTCTTATCGTACACTTTTTTACACATTTTTAAGTAGGTAACTCCGTCAGCATGCGTAGGCTGCAAAGGAACAGGTAACGGGTAAATTTATTTTTAAGTTTAGTCTACAGTACATGAATATTGCCAATGCCAAGAGCAAATAGCACATCTTTGACACTGCACTAGGCAGCTAGTCAGCTCCATTGTGCCACTCAGCTAATATAGGACCAAGTCAGAGAAGACAAAATTAAAATGAATCATATTGAATAGATAGTCAGGACAAAGTTAAGTAGACATTAGATCCAGGCTGTCAAAATTGCACCCTGTCTTTAATCCTACCAAAGCCTTTAACAAACAATAAGCCCACCATGAAATTTAAATCTTTGATGCTAAAACTAGGAATGCAAGTGAACTCCTGTCTTTCTCTGGAGCTCTTCTCCACAGACTCTTAATAAATTGGAAGAACAAGTCATGAACTCTTGAGATTATAAGAACTAATTGCTCTCCCTCTTAGGAAAGGAGCCAGAACCTCCATTACTTGTTTTGGCAGAGTTCTCAATATCACAGAGAAGTGTGCTTCGGCACAAACAAAATTTAATGGCTTTATTTTATTACTTTGGAGAGATATTGTTCTGAATTTAACAATAAAAATTCTGTAAAAAGTTTTTACATCCCATCCATTTATGTATTTTAAGTCCATATACTGTGTTAATTTACTTTATTACACTTGTTCTTCTCATTAATGTTGAACAGAATTATTACCATTACATTGTAACTAGCTATGTGAAAATCTGGGTTTCTCTAAGGAAAATAAAAGATGAAATGATTGTTTTCAGGGCATTTTTATGTTCAAAGATAAAAAAATTAAAGAAGTTTAGTTGCGTTTGCCAATTTACTTTCTCTGTTTTGATCAGATGTAATAAGATTCTTATTCTTGATACCTTATTTTTAATACCCATATTAATTCAAAGCCTTCAAATTTAGCTAAAGGACTTTTTGCTTTGTTGGAATGCTTTAGTTTCATACAGCTTGTACTTAGTACAACTCACAACAAAGGTCACGTCTTAGACTTTGTAAATGTAAATGGCTTGTTTATTTCTGCACTTACAGTATCTAATCTTGAACTACTGTACAGTAGGCCTTTCTGATCCCTTAACTATTCTTTTTGATTCAGAAGTACCTGTCTCACACTCTTCACCTTCACTACTCACAACTGGCGATCAGTTGATCAGTCAGCCTGAATGTACATCTTCAGTCTTGGAAGGAGCACTTGACTGGATACTAGGATGCAATAGAATCTGCTATATCCAGCCACTACACCCATATCATTGAACACAACCATAACGATCCTAAATACCTGTTCTCCAGCATCAATAGACTATTAAGGCCAAACTTCCCCATTACCTGCTTCATCCAAACCTTGCAACGCTTTGCACTTTGTTTTTTAGTTCCAGTATTGACAACACCCAGCACCACACTCATTTACCACACCTGTTACTATACACCGCCTGCCTGTATCCCTAGTTTTCCTGGTTCCCTTCTTTCGAGTTTCTCTCCACTTGACACCTGATGCTTTGGTAAACTGAGGAGGAACAAGTAATAGGTTTATTCCATGCTGAAAAGAGAAGAGTGAAAACACAACGTTTCGGCTGTGAAGCCTTCTTCAGATACCCACCTGAACTACCTTAGTAAACTGGTATCACGTGTGAAATCCGCCACTTGTTTATTAGATCCCTTTCCTACTGTTTTATTTAAATCCTGTTTTTCTGCCCTCCTCCCTGTTGTCCTTAACATAATATAGGGGCAAAGCCTATTATTTCACTTAAAATGAAGTTTTATGACAGAGGTCTAATTATCTTTGTGTGCCTTGACCAAGCAGCCTGTTGCTTGTCACAGGAATGTAGCTCAAGAGGCTCCTCTTTGTGCTGTCAGCCACAGGATGCCTTAGTGGTCTTGTGCGAGTACAAGTAAGTTTGTCATTTCGATCCCAGGACAGTAAAAATCCAGTTGTCTATCTTCCCTAAGATGGATGTCAACTGCTGGTACCTGGATGTCTGCCAGAGAGCCATAGCCTCTGGACATCATCTGAAAACTCATGGTCAATCATCCAAAAAAGATGACCAGTCAAGGACCTCTTTATTCTGTTTCAGTGTAACAATTTCAATATTGAAATTGAGATTTCAATAAATTGAAAAACTTGGGGGTGATATTTGATCCATGCTTGACATTTGACCCACGTGTGCAAAATATTGCAAAAACATAATTCTTCCTTCTCAGAAATAACAAGACTACATGTTATGTTGTCTCTGACTGTAGCTGAAAAGCTAGTCAATGTTTTCATCTTTTCCAGAATTGATTATTGTTGGGGTATCTAAATCAAACACTCTCACAGCTTTTGTTAATCTGACTCTGGTCTCCTGTTTGTTCCCCAAGATCGTCTACAGCGTCCTCACCAATGGGATCACCATGTGGTACAGCAACACCTCTTCTCGAGAGAGAGAAAGGTACTGCAGAGAATGGTGAATGTGGCCGAGAAGGTCATCGGCTGGTCTCTGTTACATCCCCGTGCGCGTCCGTGTTTATGTTCTAGTTTTTATCGCTTCCTGTATTCAGGTAACCCCCCCATTGGTCCATCACTACACCATCATTGCAGTTGTGATATCATCATCAATCAACTCCCAGCCAATCAGAACCCAAGATTTACAGTTTAAATACTAAAGAAGTTCCAACCTCAAGAGCACCGGCTCAACTTAGAATGCTCATTGCTCGAGCTTTTGCTTGTTTTGCTAGTTTCGCCTTTGTTTTTGCATATTTTGTTTTTGTTTGTGCTTCTATTACCTTGCTCATTACTCCTTATTAGTTCTCATTATACCCCATCCCTGGCTTGTGTGTTGTATATTCGCGTATTACCCGTTTTCCACCATTGTTTGTGTTTAACTGTGAACTTGTTGTTGGCACCCCTTCTACAGTTAGAGGGTGCTCCCACTCTGCTCTGTCCCTAGTTTCCTGCGCTTTGCTTGTCCTTCCCGTGTGTCTCTATCCGAGGCTATATATTTCCAGGTCACGCTTTCCTCCTCGCTCAGTATTGACATTCGGATGTCCTGAGACCCACCTAGCACCAGGTTGCCCCACGTCCATGGCCTGAGGGCATTGGTTTCTATACGGCATTTCCTGAACAGCTGAGCCCGGGCTAACCTCTGTTCCGCAGCTAAGCATAGGATCTTTTCTCGATCTCCTGCCATTCCACGGTTCATCCCTTCCGACATCCGTGACAGTTGTGCACTTGGGGAATAGGTAATAGGTAAGATCGTCGGATGTACTGTATATTTCACTCCTAGGTTTGTTTTCAGTCTAGACACACTAGGTTAGGTGGCGTGTGCCACTCGTGTATTTTGGTTCTGGTTAGTTCAGTGTAGGGAAGTTAGGGCGTGTGAAGACGTTTGTTTGTTTTGGTTAGTTAGGATAGACCTCACTGTACTAGCTAGGTCCATTTGGTTTTGTTATTTTCTCTCCTCTGGCACTGCTCAAGTTCCTTTTCCCTGTGCTACTGTGTCCTGTATACTGTGTACCAGTCACTTATTCACTTTTTTTAAATAAATCACTTTTCCACCAAACTTTTGTTGTCACGCTTCCTAAGTCCCTCACCAGAAACCCACCTGCATCCAAACCCATCCTTAATGTTACACCCCTTTACCCCTAGACACCTGGAGTCGTAACAGTCTCACAGAGATTAAACAGCTCTATGAGGACTGCTGCTGTGGTAGAATTCTGGCCATCACAGTCAGCACCCTGAGCATGAGCTCTTCATCCCACTACCCTCAGGCAAGAGATACAAGATCATACGGACATTTACCACTAGATACCTCAATAGCTTCTACCCGCAAGCAGTGCGATTGGCTAACACATTTGGCCATGCCCCTTGGACCACACCTACACCATCGTCCTGGCCAAATTTCCCATTGGCCTTAACCAATCATGGCCTCCTAATAATCCCCATCTATGAATTGGCTTCATTACTCTCTGCTCTCCTCCCCACTAATAGCTGATGTGTGGTGAGCGTTCTGGCGCACTATGGCTGCCGTCGCATCATCCAGGTGGATGCTGCACATTGGTGGTGGTGGAGGGGAGACCCCATTACCTGTAAAGCGCTTTGAGTGGAGTGTCCAGAAAAGCGCTATATAAGTGTAAGCAATTATTATTATTATTATTATTATTATTATTATCTACCTAAATACCTTATTTATGCCACATCTGCAGTGATTGGTATAACATGACTGCATCGTTTACATTAAAACAGTTTACTTGTTTGCTTGTACATTGTCTACTGTTTGTCTTACAAAACTAATTGAAACTGAAATTTTTATTTGAAACGTGTTGGCTTACTTTACTCAATGTACTTAACATTATGTGAGGCTATTTCTGAAGTTCTTCATTCTGGCTGCTTTGTTGATAGTGTTTTGCAAAGACCAGAACATCAACATTAGGCCTGATATCACATGAAGCAGCCAATTGCAATGTTGTTTGTAAATGTTCATCAGTGAGTCTTGACCACAAAACTGATTTGTTGATACTGCCAAACATTACTATGTTTCTAGCAGATGCAGAGACTAACCTCAGAAACCTTTCTTTCTGTCTGCTTTCTTTATTGACAACACTATAACACTATAATTTTAGCTTTCTGAAGAATTATGGGAAACTATTCTGTCTCACATTCCTCATCTTTGTGTATATGTACAAGGCTTTGTTTAATACAGTTTAGAATAGTTCACTGCCTCCACTTCTCTAAGGTTAAACTGGCTAAAATGTTCCCAAACACCGATCCTAAGTGTGATACGTACAAGCAGGCTGCTGCTACTGCCTTCCGAATGTACTGGTCTTCTTCAGCACTGGAATCATTGTGGAAATCTATACTTGAATCTCTTTCAAAGATTTTAAATGTGCCCCTCGAGCCCTCTGCTCTTACAGATATCTTTGGTGTCCCTCATAATCACATTCTATCTAATATTCAGGGAGGCACCCTGGCCCTTCTCCACTTTACTAGTGAGACGTTTGATTTTGCTCCATTGGAAACAACCGGTGCCCCCACCTTCTCTCACTGGGTGAGGGATGTGATGTCCTTTCTCCACCTTGAAAAAATTAGGTAAGATCGCTTTATTGGCCATATACAATTTATTGTATTAGGAATTTGTCACATTCCCCAACTTGCTCTCCATGAGACACAGACGGGGAGAGAGAAGCTTGGGGTCAGAGCGCAGGGTCAGCCATTTATACAGCGCTCCTGGAGCAGTTGGGGTTAAGGGCCTTGCTCAGGGGCTCAACAGAGTAGGATTCCTCTACTGGCCATGGGATACGAACCAGCAACCTTCCAGCCACAGGCACAGATCCTTAGCCACAGTGCCACCGCTCCACCCCACACAACATATCTGTGTCTACAGTTTATTTCATTTTTTTAATAAAGAAAGATAATTAAGTACATTTGGGTACTAGATGTTTTCTTCTCTTATGATGAACTGCTTTCTCAACAACAAACACAGAAGATTAATGTCATGAGCCACTGAGCTATTCTCTTCAAGGAATGTGCTTAAGCAGCATGACCAGCACACTTGGATACTTTTCAAAGTCAAACTCAGCTCTAATGTCTTAAATGTGGACTACAAATTAGTCTCTATATTTTGTTTATCTTTTCTGATGAACATTATGCAAGCATGAAAAGGGTTGGTGTTACCTCCATATGGGTGTGTAATTGTTCTTCAGAGGTGAAGACTTTGCCCTAAATAATTATTAAATAAAAATGTTTCACTCTTCATTCAAATGCATTGTATCATGTATAATTTCAGCACAGAAAATACATGTGACTGATACATTTGTGCCATGACCTTCACCAGGAAAAATTGTCTGAAAACAGATGTGTGGATTATGTTTTTGATGTCTCAAGCTAAAGAAAAATCACTCTTACTCCTGCATATCACACCTCCTGATGGTTTACAGAGTGCAAATGGTATTTGTTTGTTTCATTATCTCAGTGTAATGAGTTTGCAGGCTGTCACGGAGTGAACGTTAATCTGGGATGAACTTTAAAGGTGGCCCCAGCTCGAGTCTCCTGAAATCAAAGTGTTAGGTTGCCTGTCGTCACAGGAGTCAGCTCTCAGAGGGGATCATTACGACCCTCCTTGAACCTTTTAAACTTCAAACCAGAAAAAATAACAGCAGTCTGGCTGAGTGTCCTTTGTGTCATGTTGTGAGCTTCAAACACTTCTGTAATCAAACCAAGAATTAAGCTATCATGCTGTACGGGTTTTCACCCAGTAAACAGGTACCAAGTTCATCCATCCGTTGTCAGAAAGCCACTTACTCCCAGTGAGACACCAGGTTTGATTTCTTCCAAGTTTTCTTGTTGCTTATGTGCTCACCATTCCATGACCCTCACCAGGAAACACAAATTGAAATAAGATAAGATTTTATTGTCCCCTGAGGGAAATTTTTTATGGACACCCAGCACTTCTGTACATTTAAATAGAATGCAAAAGAAAGAAAAAAAAGAGAGAAAAATTAGATGGATTGAGGGCAGTAACTCACCACCTCACATATCAAACTACCCAAGGGTTTGGATCGGGGTCACTGTTAGGGTTGCTATCTGCTTGTCAGTACTGTATATACAGTATGGTGCTTGCAGGATAAGGTACATGTCAATGTGGGATATGTAGTCTCTTGTTCAGTTGTCTGTGTAGAGCGCAGTTACTGCACTGCTACTGAGAAGGGTGTTGGGTAACAAGAATGCACTCTGGTTAAGCTTCAAAGGTGTGCATTGCAGATGGAAAATGTTTTGGTCAGATGATCTGTGCCTTTAGCCCAATGCTGTAGCTTCTTTAAGTGGCAGGAAGCAGTGTTTGTAGTTTATTGCCAAAACACATTTGAGGTGGTGCTGGGAAAGTGACTTAAATTGAACCATGTGATTCCAACCTGTGACTTGCAAGAGCAAGGATGAAGAAGGACTGTGAGGCCCAGGCAGATTGCAGAAACAGAATTCCTCACTGTCATAACATTGAATAGACAAGGTCAGGTCAGAGAAGCTAGAAAATGGCGATATATGAGCCTAATACCCTTAACCAATTAAAGAATAGCTACAGTATCTGTGATGACACTGCTCTATCCTGAATCAGAGCAGTGGTCTGTGACTTGTGAGGGAAACCCAAGGGCAGGGTGAAGCAGGAAAATGATGACAGATAGGCATAGCAACAGAGCAAACACTTCATGGAGGATCCACGGAACAAAGGCAAGGTCAAACAAGGAAGACATAAAGGAACAGGAGAAAAGGAAATCCAAAATGGGTTGAAACCAGTGGGTGAAAGTCACCGCAGAGAGAACCAATGAATCAAAGTACAAAGTGAAATCTGAAAGGCGAGGTTAAAGCAGGTAAACAGAAGCCACAGCAAGGGAGAAGTCTGTATGCGCAGGGTCAGAACACAGGAAGGCGAACACTGAGTGTGCCGAGACAACACTCTATGACTAAGCAGAGACGTGAGGTCAAAACCAGTCTTCGATATCCTTTAGATAATGAGGCGAGTGATGACTAACTCCATACAGGTGGAACTGATCTTAACCTGAATGCGTAGTAACGACGACCAGCTAGCTGGCGGGTTGAGATGAGACTCTGCCAGTCGCCTTGACGTTTCCAGTGCGCTGTGCAGCATTTTGACAGGAGCGAGTGTGACACTATCGTCTTGGGGCTCTGACACCTTTGTAAGTTCAAGTTTAGAGGCATTTGGGGAGCTGGTTAGTAAATCTCTCTAAGTGAAGCTTGGGGGGTGCAAAATCCAGTCGAGTCCTCTAGAGCAACCGCAGTGAATAAAGTATAAGATTTTCCGAGGGGAATCTTCCTCCACTTCACGTTACGGTATGCATTAGTGAGTGTGTGCAAATGACAATGAGATTGTTTTTTTTTTGTTTTGAAAAAGGCCTTGATTTTCATGCAGAATTGCCCTTGATATTATGCCACAGATCTTACTGAAGAAGTAGAGGTTTGTTGTCTTTTTGAGCATAGGGTTTTAGGAAATCTTCAAGTAATGCAGAACATATATGTTGTATCCTTCATTTTGGATCTCTCTAAACTCTAAACTAAAGAATTACTTTGTTTTCACTCTACTGCACACCCTTTCACCAGTGGTATGGTATTACAATGAGTTTGCGATCCTGCAAAGCCTTTCCATGAACAAAAAGAAAACTAACAACTGAAAATGCTTGCATGAGTGAGAGTTTTACCCAAGTGGGTTTTGAAACAAAATCATTTGGGAAATATGAAGCATAGGCTATTTCTTTTATGCCAGATTCACACAAACACTTGTTTTTTCTTTTCTGCAGTGAGGTGTGTGCTGAAATATTCATTGACAAATGAGTGTAACCTTCTGAAACCTTCCATAATTTCCCAATACTTGTGTTGATGTTTAAAAAGCTTTGTCCAAACAAGCTGAAGGAGGCAGAAATATTCATCCATCAAAAAACTGATTATATTTGACAAGCATTATTTGTGTTGGTAGATTTAGACAATCTATCTTCTATTTTTTTCTTTTTTTAATAGAGCTGAGACATAGAGTGATAAGCATTAGTCAGTGGCCCTGGGAGATTAGTTAAAGGCACCTCCTACATTTGCCCTAAGACCTAGGAGATGTTAGTCACATTTTTTACCAAGGGAAACTTGTTCATCATTATGTATTTATAATCAGCTGAGGGTAATGGGGAGCCCTGAATAGGCTTATTAAATAAGAATGTTATATACAGGTTTGCGTGGTCATTTATGAAAGCTAAACAATTCAGTGACAAGTTCATAAAATCCCCAAAACTGCAAACCATCAGATCATGATCGAGCTGGACATCCCTTGAAATTAGTAGAAAGACACAAAGCACTCCATCATCATGCTGCTCATTTTCTTAGAATTACTTGAGCAAGGTTGGGAAACATTCTGCATATCATTCGAGTAATCCCATTTATAGATAAGTCAAAACCTCTTACTTACACCATCCAGTAGCACTTCATCCTAATTATGTTATGAAAATAGAAAAACATCACATCCTTTTACCAAGACAAATGCCTCCCCTGGTCTGTTCTTTAGTCCCATCAGTAAACTCCCTTGTGTGAAATGAACTGTTAAGCCATCCCTACCTACAGACTTTAAGCATGAGATACTGTACGTTTAGTGAATCTGATCATTCATTAACAAAAGCTGCAGGGAACAAATACCATGTCTTCTTGAAAAACAAATGTAATGTATGCAAAATGGTTGTTGGTCAAAGACATTTTAAAAAATCCATGTAAACTATTAGATTAAAGCCATTACCTCTCACTGAATTATTGTGAAATCTCTACTTAACTCCTCTTTAGTTTGTTGATTTGAAATGTGTTGTGATTAAAAAATAAGTTTTAAATGTAATTGTTGTTAGCAGACTAAATCAAAACAACACTGAGGTAGGCAGATCTCAAAATCTTGTTTTCCTGCATGCCAGGAAAACATTTATTATAATTAATATGAGTGATATGGATTTGTATGTACTGTATAGTACAGTATAGCAAGGCTATTTTTAAAAAAAATTTTAGAGTGTTTTTTTTTCTCTAGTGGACGTTCTGACCTGCTGCATCCTGTATGGACACCGTTCCCTAGAATCATTTTTATTTTATGTGAAGTAATTAAGAACTTAATACATTTGTTGTGCTGTGTCCCTTACAGAGCAAATAGGTGTGTGTTATAATGTGAGATAATGAATTATCTCTCATTATAGTCTGTCAAGGTGGAATAAAGCCAAAGTTAATGGGGCTTTCAAGGATAGTACAAGAACCAAAAAACAGTAATGACCTAATATTAAAAACATTTTACTGGGTTTTATCAGAGCATCTTTAATAAAACTATTGTGACTCATTGTGATGGAGAAAATTACTTTTCTGCCTTTAATAAGTTACAATGATTGGAGTGCCTTTACCTTCAGCTATCTAATTACCTGCTGATTGGTGTAAGAGCAGAGGCATCAATCAATCAATCAATTTTATATATTGACTTTCAACATAAACTTTGCTCAAGGCACTTCACATAAATTGCACAATAAAGAAAACAATGTACAGATCATACAGATATAAAACAGATATAATTGACATATAATAATACAAACAGATATAATTGAGAAAAGAAAGAAATAGATTAAGAATTAAATGTCATTGAAAATTACATTTCTCGCATTTAGTCTTTCTTGTTCCATTGAAGGGGCAGTCATTATTCTCATTTTATTTTTAAAAATCAATGATTTTTCCTAACATGTGTCTCCATACACTCATTGACATCTCTACCTCCTGATCAAACTTGCCCACTTGTCACTCACTTTTACAAACTATTCTAATCACATGGTATTTTAATGTTTTGCCTGATTTGTTCTGAAAAACAATGGAGAAGAGAGGGAGATCACTTTGGTTTTTAAATGGCTGTGGTAGTGGACATCAATTCAGAATGCGCAGTCTCATCAAAAGCCTATTCTTCTTCTGCTTGTTTAAAGCCATATGTCATCAGACACCATCAGGCGCGTGCTAATAGAAGGTGAAAATGAGCAAAGCCTTGGAAATACCAATGCAGAGAAAGGAGGGTGAGATGACTGCAACAGTGATTAGTTTATATCCTGAGTGGTCCCCCTTCATGAGCAAGAAGCGTGTGCAGTGCATATCACCTACCATTTGAGAGCATATGCCATATTGTGCCATAGGCTGACCCTGAAAAAGACATACAGGGACATCAAAAGCATTTAGCTTCCAGGGCAAAATACACTCCCTGTCTCTGAAAGTAGTGCTAAATTATTCAAGCAGCAGATCAAGGAAGAATCACTGTAGGGATGAAATAGAGAGAAATTAATCATTTTGGAAAACTGTCTAGGGTTTATCTGGAGTTAGAAAATTTGGATTGGATTTTGCACTGCAGAAAAAAAAGATATCCTAGAAATACCTTTAACATCCCCAATCATTACCTGGTGTTAATAAATGAAATAATAATCCTGAGGAAAACAAACTAAAATAACAATGAAAGCTTCGGCTAACAAGAGCTGCTCTGCTACTGCATGGTCTTTTTTTATTTTATTCCATTGTGTTAATTTATTTATTGTGCAAATATTATACTTAAACAATTAAGTCCTTGTTGAAAGAGAAACCTGAATTATCAAAGTAGTGGAATTGAAGAGCTACTGTACATTGAGTGCCACTGTTTAAGAGCACTATTGAGTGGCTTTGCACAGCTGTAGATATATCTTACATAAGTCACAATTTTTGAAAACCTGTATACACCATCCATCTCCAGCTTGGAGCCCATGGAGAGAAACGACACATTAGGAGGATGAGCATGCAACCTCCACACAGAATTTGCCACTTTTAAGCAATAACAAGTTATTGTCCATTTTGTTTATTAAACATAATTGCAACCACGGCAAGGACACAATGAGAACATATGGAAATGTTCCAGATACACCCACCTGTCAGAAGCATTTGTCATTTGGTGCAACAAAGCACCTCGCCAGACGGATAATGCTACTAGGAATACCCACATGCCTAACATCATTGCAAGCTCTGAAGCAACTGAAAGGGTCCAAGAGTTGCTGTTGATAACCAATACAAAACCTGGCCTGGATTTGGGATGCCAGGAATAGGGACAGTAGAGGCATGGAGTTGAGTGTCATGGGGTCTTTATTGCACTGTAGTTCTACTTCTTTTTGCATGACTTATTAGAAGCTGCACACTGTAAGTCAGGCATCTGGAAATTTGGAACATACTAAAACCATGAGCAAGGGATCTGCTTTACAGGTGTATGTTGTGCATACTGCATATGAAAATCTCTGTTCCAAGAAAACTGCAAGTGATCCCAGTCTTGCTCTTCAAACTGGTGTTGTGTCCATTATACTGGCACAGCCTGGATTCTGAATGAGTGGCTTCATTCAGTTAGCCTCTCAAGAAGAGCCCAGTGCCTTTTGGAGCTCCTGTGGTGACACCAGCAAATCAATTTTTAAAACATCTTGTTGTTTCATTTTAACCAGCATAAGATGAATTTGTGTATTTAGGGTCATAAAAGGAAAACCGTGAACAAAACACCTCCCAATCAGGAAAATTCATGAGTGTCAGAAATGAGTGGCACCAGTATAGTCAACAACTGTGTTAATGAGGGGAAACTGGGACAGCTGAGTTTATACCACTTAAATGAGGAGGATGTGTTACACACCTTTTTCTTTCAGGAAAAAACAGAAGACATTTTCAAAGGAGCATAAGGTTAACTGTGCATGTGAATCCTGTGATCGATTCATGGGCCTAGAAATCTGGGAAATCTGAGCTTTAAAAGCAATATAGTGGCTGGGGTGTTTCAAAAGGTGAACACTGAAAACTGTGCTATGCTAATGCCTGGAGTAAAGTTCAAGGTGACTGATAAGGTAATGGTGATAAAGACAAAGAAATGAGATGCCCTTTAAAGGTTTCCTAGTATGGAATACAAATCATGTACATTATTATTCCCCATTACTGAGGAAAATGTTAATGAGGATGCAAAAACAAACAGGAACAAATTCACTGCAAATCCAGAAAGGTCATTTTTCAATACTTGTGAATGAGGAACCAGCATTTCCTTTTAAACCCATTTTTTAGAAATGGTTCTTTTCAAACAATTATTTATTCCTGTTATGGCACTACAGTACTGTTACTGTTACCTAGGTTTTAACAATATATACTCCAAACAACACTTTTAAGATGTTTGTGAGTAACATAACAGACCAGAACATAGGTCTTCTGTTGTTCATGTCCATTATTTAATTATTTCTTATTTACTTCCAAAAATGCAAAAATATCCAGTTGTCTATACCTGTAACTTCTGTGTATGATTTACAGTATAGTACAAACTAAACCTACAGATCAGTTGAAAGGCTGCTGTTTTTACATATGTATTCCATTTCTAACACAGAATCACAGATATACAGTTACCAGACACTTGCAATGCATTGAAATTATTCTCAGTTTTCTCTAAACTTTCAGCATCTTGATTTTCTTACAACAAGGGCTCTGCAAGAAACAGTGAGACAGACACTGGAAGTGGCAACATCTTGAGTTACAGAAGATAACCCAGTTCAAAACTGTAAGTAATTGAATAAAGATAGATCCTAAAATATGAATGAAACGGATATGCAGATGCTGTGTATATATATAAAAAATATCGATGAAAACCTATTCTGAAAGTGGTAATCATTATCATCGTTGTCATCATTGCTGTCCGTCAGCTTTGCAATTGCAATAGCTACTTCAAAGTAAGAGGTAGAAGTGGTAGACAATTCCGTGTTGTCTGATTGGATATCATTCTGATTGCTTTGAACACTGTGGCGTAACGCGGGGGCGTGTTCAGTGTGGAGGCGGAGCCCTGGATTAAGGGCGACGCGTTGCCTTAGCAACCACAGCTGCCCAGGCTGATTAAGGAGGAGTTGCAGCTGTGGGGCCCTTTTAAGACACACTGAGCTCCTCCCCCAGAGGGACAAGCAGACCCCCACAAGGGGAGAACCTTCTAGAAACAGTCCCTGCGGCCATCGTTTTTTCCTTCATTTTGTTTTCTTTTTCTTTTCTCCTGTCCCGCTGTGTGTCTCCACTGGGGCAGGTTGAGTTCTTGTTTTTTTGGCCACAGGCTCCTTTTCTTCCCGTCTGGATCCCACTAAATAGGGACAATCCAGCCTGGAAGCCGCTGTGCAAAGTGGAGCATTTTTTCTTTTTTCCTTTTCAGTTTTTCCCTTTTTTCGGTTTTCCGGTGCCTCCGCCACCTCAGACAGGGCGTCAACTCTTATCGATATCTGCTTTAACTCGACATCTTCTCTTACAGTCCTCAACCATCCTGTACATCGTTCTTGTATGGCCACCTGTACTTTCTTACTCAGAAGCCTCCTACCCTTCTTCAAGGTGGCTGTCTGATGTCCTTGTCCCTCAGTCTCTGCAGTGGAATTACTCCCTAGAGCTTTCTTAAGCCCCTAATCACCACCAGGAGCCTCTTTCCATCTGTCTTTTTCTGTTTTTCTGTTGGATGTCTCTGATCAAACTTCAGATTAGTATTAAAATACACCTGCTATACATTCATTAATTGGCTATCCAATGGCCATCAGAGTCACTGCTTTTTGTCTTCCTTCAGGCAGAAGGTGACTGACATGAAATAAAAGAGTTTTAAAGTGCCTGGCTTCTGTCTGTTATGGTGAGTCTTGCTAAACCGAAGAAGGGTAGGATCCTATGTGGGTTCAGGGGGCTGGGTGGTATCCAGGGAGTTACTTACTTAGTAGATTCGTAATCCAAAGATGTAGTCGAAGCCAGAAACCAGAAGTCCTTTAAGCGAGACAGAGTCCAAAAGCCAAGCAAAACTGTAATCCGAGGAGCAAAATACAAAGGAGTCCAAAACCAAGAAGACATCAGGATGAAAAGCCTAGGATACTGAGCGTGAAAGAACAGGTACTGTAAGTGGTGATTAATGCATTGGGATCTATCCCTCGATCATCTCTTCCTTTTTACACACAAGGCTTACAGCCTGCTGCAACATGTTTCACAAATTTGCAGACAAACACATCTTGAATTGTTTGTGCGGCCTGGTCTGTTCCCAGGACACAATACTTTCCACATGTATTAAGTATAAAACTGCACAGGAAAACATACAACAAATCTTTCCCTTTTTTCAAGTGGAAGCACTGGATTTTTGATTACAACTGCAAAGTTAAGCATTTGTGAAGCAAGCAGTGACTGATTTCCAGTTAAGTTTCACTAGGAATTGTGTTATAATAATTGTTGCAGTGGGAAATTTTACTTTCAAATAACAACTTAAGACATTCAGAGAAAGGATTTTGAAAACAATGTTTTATTCACCTTGGAATAAGCTCTTATAAACATTGCATCCTATTAAAACATCAAAAGCAATCAAAGTAATTTTCTATTTAGCATTTTATTTCTGTGCAGTATTGTATATGATATGCATATTATAATATTCACGTCTACTATATTATATATGTAGTATATATTTGTAGTTATATAATGATCTATACTTCTTCATACATTATACAATCATGAAGTTGCATTTCTAGAGATTGAATAAGCTGTCTTATTTAAATACTTCATGCTGTTGATGGAGATTTAAAGGTCAGAGCAAGAGTATTACTCATCTTAAGCACTTTGGAAATATCTTTGTTAAAATGGTTTTGCCAAAGGGTGTTTGAGTAAAGAAATGACTCTTCCCTCAGGTGCTTTGGATATCCGATTACCTGTAAATTTTCATACTGTTTTTCTACAGAAGGTTCTGAATCAGAGAAGTGTTTCAATCTGCATGTAGATCTATAAATAAGATAGACACTACACCTTTGGGGAGTAGTCAGTACAGACTAAGCACGTATTGTATATACTCTACAAATTATTGTAGAGTACAAATTCTTGTACAGTATATTCATAAAGTATTAAAAAAATGAAAAAATAAAAACCCATTGGCACAAGATGCTGATCTCCATCTGTACTTCAAATTTTTCTGTGTGTAGTTCAAATATTTCTATACATCCCCTGAATAGATTTTAGCATAGATCAGTTTTATTATGACGCCTTCTGATAGTTTCTTTAGATATGGTCCAGGAGATTTTCCAAAGCCAAAAGAGGAACAATTGAATCTGCAGGTTTATGCATATTTTATGATATGTTGAAATCTACAGAAAAAGAGAGTCTACCTCCGTATATTTCAAGAGCACTTTTATATTTAAAGAGAGCTGTGCCTTCACAAAAGTTTACACATTTATACAGTATGTTTATTACAAGAGCACTTACGTTCTCCAATTTTAACTATTTATATGAGTCATGCAAATGCACCTATTGGAATAATGCATGAATAGTAAAACGGATAAAATTTCCAATTTAAAGCAACAGGACTTTATCTGTAAGATATCTTTACTGTATGTGTGCATGGTGCAGTTTGTATTTGAGTTTAGATTCGATTATTTAACTGAGCCTAATGAAGCTTTCTGATTTTTGCCATAAAATCACAATTAGGGGAATAGCAATCAGCCTTTTGTGAAGATCCATCTGGGAAAAAATAAAATCAGTAGGATGTTGATTTATGTAAATCCCCTTAATTCTTTCTTTAATGTAATTGGTTCATGCTGTTTGTTTCATTTGATTGCTGTTAAACACAGCTGCGTTTAAATTCCTGTTTTCAAAAAGGACGTTTTCAGTTTCAAATTTATGACATTGTGTGCAAGTGATTGAAGGAAAACTGGAGCAGTCCACATTGATATTAAGTTTGCTACATTACTACCTTTTAAATAAAGTTCTGGCATATTTACTTACAATTTAAATTTAAAGCTTAGTAATGTTAACCTACATCCTGCACGGATGCGCACAAGTTAATGGGAACCATTTTTTCTAACAATGCATCACTATAGGAGAGACAGATACCTAAGAATCCTATAATATAGGAAAAAAGAATGTCCTAAAATATATAAGACAGAATGGTCCCTTGTATTAATGCCTAGAGTCCAGTAGTATTTTTAGAGCTCAGATTACCTGAACGGAAAACTTTTTCCAAGTCTTATTGGAAAGAGGAGTTCACCCATTGGAGGATAATTAATCATAATAATGTTTCTTCCTCAGTTTCCCTTCTTTTTGACTCTTTTTCTTTGTGCTATCATCCATTTATATGGAGGACAGCTTAACAATCTCACTAGAAATGCCATGGTCTCTGTGTAACTATTATTTTTTTAATGTGGCAGTGTTCATGATTTACAATGTAGTTCATTAACATGAGTAGGACTCCTCTTGATCAACATTTTCTTCCACCTTTTCGCCTACTTGCTCAAGGACAGTTACAGTATGTAAATACTGTACCACCAAACCCATTGTTCTAGACCTTCAAAGGAAGGTAATCAAGTTGATAATTGCCAATGCTGAGTTCAAACTCAACTGTCCATCCCCCTGTTACAACAATATACTCCCTTCAGATATATTTGCATATTAATAAATATGTTTTCAAACTAACATTGTGCTAATCATATTTCTTCATGCTTAATATTTAAGGTTGCAAAAAGAGTGGAAACGTGCATGTGTATACAATCATTATCAGCCTTCATTCACCCATTGCCAGATAAATGTAATACAGTCCATAAACTTTTATCTTTTATTATCCTTATCCAAATTGCTTCAGCAAACTTACTAGTTTCATCTTGCCTTCTTAGAGGATGTCTTCCCTCCAGTTGTTTTTTTTGGTCTCCACTTCCAGGGTAGAAAAATGTCCCATTCCACTCGCTGTGGCATCCAGATCGTTATTTCCTTATTCCCTCCACTCTCATAATGAATCACAAACTGCAGTCTGACAGCTCTAACTTTTTCTCTTCTTTAGGTCATCCATAAAATCCCAATCTAAATTAAATCTACATTCCAATCAAGCATACGTGTTGATTTTGTTTTGTATAACAGGTGAGAAATAGATGCAATAAAAGATTTATTTCATAACTACTTGGAATAAATCTATTAATCACAGACATTTTACAGTCAAACAAAGTTTTTTTTTTCAAAGGTTGAATGTACTTCTTTATTTTTGTGATTAGATTTGACTTTCACTGCATCTCAACACGTGTTCTGTTCTCTTAGCAGATAATTAAATGGAGTGCTTTTGAATTTAAAGTGCCCTGACCTTAATGGACCTAACGTTAATGGAGCATTCTATTAATTAAAAAAAGCAAATGGTTGGGGTAATAGCAGCTGTGGTTATCATTCAGGACATGTAAGTGGAAGGTCTGGATACAATCCAGTGTATGACACTGCTCTTATATCCTTGAGCAGTGTACTGTACTATAGCCAAATTGTTCCAGCAAAATGCTCAGCTTTGCAATGTAAGTTACTTTGGATGATAATATTAGCCGAGTAAGTAAAATCAACGTTTTCCTGTTGTCCTTCAATACAATATTTTGTTGGATACTCCCTGGTTCGCATCACATCTCTGGATGAAACACGGTTGACTGGTTTGCAGCATGTTTAGCGTACCTTGTGAGATTTCCAAGTGAAGTGTGACGAGAAGGAGGCTTCTGTGGTCTCGGCTCAGACAGGGCCCCTGTTGTGGCCATGGACAGGAATGGATGTGCCCAGCAGGGGTGATCATGTGAGGGTGCCTGGGCTTGATTGGTATGATGTGGTTGTAGAACAGCAGAAGAGTGGGTGGTACAACAGAAAGGAACTCTTAAGAAAGGGTCCTATGGAATTACTTACACCCAATGAATAAATAGGGTGCTTAGAAAAGGGTAGAATACTGAAACCAAACCAGTTTGATCCAAGCTGCAGCAGATGAAGGGTAGAATGAAATCATGAGTACTGATAGAAGGCAAGAGGATCCTCTTGCTTTGAACCAACACTGACAGTGGGAAGAGTGCCAGACTCCTGCATCAGTGCCTGAAAAGGACGTTTTTGAACTCCAGATGGGGAGATAAAAAAACAGAAGTCTGCACTTAAAGGTAACTACCAAAATAAAGTAAAAACTTGAGTAAATGAGGCATACAAAGTACTAAAGATTCAAGGCAAGTTATTGAAGTCTTGTGTCGGGGTGGTATGCAAAAGCACCCAAAACCAAATAGGATCAGGCAGGATCATGAGAGTGACAAAGAGAATATCCCAGAGACAGGCAGATTGGCCTGGATAACTAACTGCAGGATTCAGGCTGCATGGTTGTAGCAAGGAATGCCATAATGAGAAGCACCACAGGATTACGACCAACAAGCTCCACTGTGGCTTGATTTGCCTGGCTGGACCACAGTTGTGTACCACAGGGTAAATCAAGATTAACACTCTATGCCACGATGATTACAGACAGATGGACAGCCTGAAGTTTTCTGTGAGAGAGAGCAAAAGAGAGAGAGTGTAGGAGTCCAATTCACTGGAGTGAATTGTAGATTGTGAATTGCCTTGATGAAAGGAGAGAGATAACATTGTTGAGCCCATGGAGAAAATCTGGAAGAATGCTCCGTGCATAGATCGAGAGGGCTGTGCATAAAGAGGAACAGACAACAGAAAAAAGTCCCTTGTGTGACAGAATGAACAAATGGAGGAAAGGATCGTTGAGGCTGAGAGAGGAGACCTGCAGAAAACGATCTGTAGATAACAGGTGAAGAATGAGCTATGATCCCTGCGGGGGCCAACCGTCAGTCACAATATCGTGTCAGAGTGCCAGGAGCGGCAGTGGGCAGTGGGAGTCGCCACAGGCGAGCAGCGGAAAGTCGTCAACACCCCAGGTCAGGGGACAGACGCACCGGTGGGGGGCTAGCAGGACCCCCAATAATACCGAAAGAGTGGAAAAAATGCAACGAAAAGCAAAAAGTATGACGCTGTGCCGCATTACCTGCAGGCTGGGCTGACCGTGTTTAACAGGGTCCAGCCTGGGGTAAAAGAGCCGCTCGCACAGCGGTGACCAGGCCGGACAGTTCTATATTCTGCACAAGCAATATGACATTCTTAAAGACATGGCCCATGGAGCTTCCATAATTAGTTAAAATTCTATCCAAAGAATTAAGTAAAAATTGAGTTTTGAAAAACAATAATTTACACAGACAATTATGTCACAAGATATGTACAGTATGAGAATAATGCGAGCAGTTTTTCAAGAGAAAGGAGAAGATCATTTTATTTGCTATGCACAATTTCTGGCCTGAATGTACATGATGATGTACATCTTCAGCACTTGATCGAATACAATGAGTCTAGTTCCAGCTACTTCTCTCATAGCATCTGGAACAGCTATAAGATCAGATCACTTTATTGGCCATATACAATTTCTTGTATTAGGAATTTGTCTTTTCACATACCCCAGCTTGCTCTCCATGAGACACACAGACAGGGAGAGAAGCTTGGGGTCACAGGGTCTGCCATTGTACAGCGCCCCTGGAGCAGTTGGGGTTAAGGGCCTTGCTCAGGGGCCCAATGGAGTAGGATTCCTTTGCCAGCTGCAGGATATGAACCAGCAACCTTCCAGCCACAGGCGCAGATCCTGAGCCACAGAGCCACAGCACCACTGCATAAATTTAAGTATTTATATACAGAACAGAGCTTTCATAGTGTTTCTCAGTGGTTGTCAATAACCAGAAAGTAGTCAGATTACTTATAGTTTAAAGAAGATCACTTTGGTTATGCATCGATGCAGATAGGATGTGTTTTATTTCAGTTAATATTAATTTTCACGCATTCATTTTGAAGCAAAAAGCTTTGGACATTGTGGTACAATGCAGGGAGTGTCTGGTGTGGGGTCGGAGCCCCGGATTAAGGAAGATGCGTTGCCGTGGAAACCACACCTGACGTGATCAAGTGAATGAACGGCAGGTGTAGAAGTGGTTTAAAACGAACCTGACTAGCGCCTGGAAAAGGGGGATCCAGCAGTATCTAGGTCTTGCTGTAGCTGCAGTGGTGAGAGGACAAATGCGGAGGCTCTGCTGTGAGAGAGCCGGGCTGAAGCAGAACAGTAGCGGGTGTGAGACGCTACTAGTCGGGGCGGTGTTAGAAGGGCTCACTCAGTATGAGTGAGCAAAGACTTGATTAGCCGCTGTAATAACCCCATGAGGGGCTAGAGGAAGATCGACAGTCTCGGAGGGGATTGTGAGAGGAATAGTCTGTGAGGAAAAGAGTGAAAACGTCAGTTTGGGAGGAGACGGACAGAAGAAACGGAGCTTTATGAGATCGTCTAAAGATTTAAAGGGACAGTATCCTGCTAGGGTGTGAGAGCAGGGCTGTCGTGTCTGCTGGATGAGTGAGTTAGTGTGTGTGGAAGAGGGACCCTCCCCCTGGCAATACATTGGTATCGGGGAAGAGAGTGGGGTCCATCTAGCTGCACCCTCTGGGAGATGGTGCAGTGGTGGCTGGGCACAATGTGAGGTGCGCTGGAAGCTGCATGGTGTAGTGTAGTGGTGGCTGGGCACAGGGAGGTGCACTGGCAGCTGTGAGTTCACAACCTAAGGGTGTGAGAGTGACGCACCAGAAAGGTTGTGAGTGTGTTAGAGAGGGACAGTGTGTTGGGTCTTGGCACGGGGTGTAGTGCCAAAGAGACTCGGTGATGTAGGTAGTGTGTGTTTTGTGTCTGGCTGTGTGTGAGACAGTGGCCTAATGGCGTAGGAGCAGGAGGTTCTGTGTTGGAGTCTGGGAGCAGGTTCCTAGCAGTGGGGACAACAGGATGAACTTGGAATGTGGAATGTCTGGGTTTGTTATTTTTGTTAGAATATTTCACCATTTAGAACTGTCAAATAATGAGCTCCTATAACAATACATGTATTTGTATATAGCTGCATGTATACACTATACTTTTTTGTAAACAGTGATTGCATCCGATTTAAAAAAAAATGGTCAGCAGAGGTCTGCAAAAACATTTTAAGATTTTGGAAAA
The DNA here is from genome assembly GCF_059453375.1 of Lepisosteus platostomus. Taxonomy (NCBI): domain Eukaryota; kingdom Metazoa; phylum Chordata; class Actinopteri; order Semionotiformes; family Lepisosteidae; genus Lepisosteus; species Lepisosteus platostomus. The sequence goes on along the minus strand of NC_142619.1, from coordinate 59,471,931 downwards.
CAAAGATCCTTTAATCTATGCCAGTCAGCACTGCCAAACAGTCAAACATCTACATTTAAGAGAAAAAACAAACTGGATCAAAATTATTGCTGCATACAGTATTTTCACAAGATAATCCTATCAAAATGATATTCACAGTAATTGCCAAATTTCTTGTGAATAAATAAGGTTTTGGTTATTAAAAAAACTGCAAATTTTAATCTACAAGAAAACCAGGGGATTATTTCTATTTTAATAATTATTGTATTTACAGTATTAATCGAAATGCATATAATAAATATTGACAAACATATATAGATAACTTTATTTCAGTTTATGTACAGTACTAATCCTCCATGTGCTTTTGGTTTCCAAAATGCCACTTGAAGATTGTATGTAAATGATAAATACATACATGACAGAAAAGTGTTAATGCATGATTTCTGTATAAAAATAAATCCCAAACAAAACGCCTCCAGAACTGAAGTGTTCCTGTGCACAGCCCCTAAGACACTTGCACAGTGTGATTTCCATGATCACTTACACAGAACTAAATGTTTTAAACGAACTTCCTTGCACCATTTTCACCAACAACGCGTAGTGACTGTTACCTAGGTAACAACTTGCATGTTCATCGTTCAGTTTCTATCAGTAGACACAATGAACACAGTTGAACAGTTAAGGCAAAGCCATTGTAATAGCTGAACCTCAGGTGCAAAGATCATACACCAGGTTTAACAGGTGTCAGAAGCTGTCATTAAAACACAGGGGTTCATCGGTCGGTGCCCACCTGGGTCATTGTGGTGTTTTTCCTGTTTGCTGTTTGGCAGGAAAAAGTCCTGGACACAAACAGGAGCCAACAATTTCAAGCATCATTCCTAAAAAACTAATTTAGTTCCGAGCATGTACTGTAAAATTGCACAAAGGCTGCTCAAACATGGCAATTCCAGCACATGTAAGCTCCCCAGCCCAGCTGGATGAAATTCAAAAACATGAAGAGGAAGCTGAGACAAACTGCTGGACTGCGGACTAGACGTGACCATGGGCACATTGTCCAGCAGTGAGTGTGTGGCTGTTCAAGTGCTACCAAAGTGTCGACAAAGGCAGCTTCATAAAAGAGCTACAGGGTTGTATTGGCCCTATTGCACTTGATTATTGAAATTAATTTTTGTTATACAACAGCACTTGGCAATGCCAAAAGGCCAGGTCTTCTGCTGTGGAACAATTCTGAACTGTTTAAGTTTGGGTTCAGTACCACTAAGACCTGTTGCTTCCCTGTGATTGTTATACCGATACATAAATCTTGATAAAATATGAATAAGCATGTAATAGAGTATGCTTAGGTTAATATGTTTTGCTTATGTAAAGAAATAAACGTTCAGTACTGGGCTAAAAAATCTTTATGAAAGGTTTATGAAATGCAAACATGATTAGGCTTAGATGCCATTAATGCAGTGCGTCCTTGCATTGTCCAGCCTTTACTTACTGCAGCTGTGTTTAGCTGTGTATCCTTTCCCCTGCTGTTTAAACTGTCTTGCTGTATTCATTCGTTGTCTTCACAGAATTGCAATGTCCTGCATTCTCTGTAGGACTGGTTACATCTACAGGGGAGTTACTTTTGTGAACACTGCTCATTCTCAACCATTAAACTCAATAACAACAGTATAAAACCTGGACTACTTACAAAGGACCATAGGACTACAGTCATGGACAGTCATGTAACTAACAGCTTAGTCCAATACAGAGACATTGTGAGCCAAAGTCTAAGCCCACTGACAATGGGCACATGTTCATGGCAGGAGACTTACACATTTACAGTACTTAATTCAGGGACAGAAATCAACTCAAGCTGTAATTCTTTGGAATGTGGAAACAAATTGAAGCACATGGTCACAGGAGAAACATGCAAGTTCCGCACAACAACACTAAACTCCACGCCATCGTGCTGCTCACTCACAATTGCCCTGAAATCAGAAATATTTTTTTTTTCCAGGACCTCCTTATACTGCCTGAGGAGAAACTGTCTGAAGATTTCCACAGATCAGGTCATATTGATATTGCACATTAAGTTATTACAGCTACTCTTACACTGCCAAATACATTGAACTCTAAGATGTAAAATGAAGCAAACATTTTTCAAGAAAGGAGTTTGATGTTGTACTGTAATTATTAATTGAGAAAAGATTATAATATATTTTATATTAACTTTCTAGAGGATGCTGTTAATTAATACAACAGAACTGCTCTGGAAATCTATATTACTGCTAAGTTTAAAAGACTACAGGAAGTGCTAATATTTTTAGGTGCAGGAAAATGCTAAAAACATTCTCACTGTCCTCTGTAGCAGTATCTTCAAAGCTCATCTGCACTTTTTATTTCTTTGATGTGGGTTACAGCAGGGAGCTGTTTGAATAAAAAAAAGTACCTCTTCTTTGTTTCAAAAATAAAAAGATCTCTGCTGGATTGTTTTTGAAGATATGTTTTCACACTCAAAAAGTTCTCAAGACCTTGCTTGTTTTTCCTCTGCATTTTCCTAATATACCCTAAAACATAATTTTGTCAGAAAAATAAACATAATAGTTAATCCTTTGAGCTCCCATCTTGTGCTAACTGGATGACTGATTATCGTTAGATCGAATTTATGGGGGAAAGGGTTCTAGTTCAGATTCTTGTCATATGAAAATAGAGCTGTGAGTGATGATTGTTCACAAAATGGCAACGAACAGAGGGTGCATGCCTGTATTTATTCTGAAGACTATATTCTAGACAAAGGTAACATTTTTTGTTTTTTGGTGCATCATGTCACTTCCTCTTGGTTTGCTCAGTATATTCCATGGTAGACTACATGACACATTCTTCACAAAATCCACACTACGAGTTCTTGATTTAACTGAATAGAGACCTGTAGGATATTGCCCATGTTCTATAACAAGGACCCTATCTAATTCATGGCTTTGAAGTTTGCATCATAGATTATGATATTTGGATCATTCTGTGAAATTCCACCAGTCTTTGCACATCTGTCATTGATATAGACAGACTCCATGCAAATATGTGTAGCTACAGTACTTGACAAAGCAGCAAATAAGAAGCCTGGAAAAAATCATTGGTTTAGGGACCAACTGAAATCGACCACACATGAATGACATGAAGTGTTTCAGACAATTTTTAATGAAAAGTACAAAATTAACAAATCTAAAAGGTTGAGAAATACACCTGCAGCACATTGCACTATGGGGTTTGGGACTCGCGATTTACATGCCGAAGACAGAAAACTATTTGTACCATTTGTGATGTTTCCTGTGAGTCATGCTCAGTGAGTAACGATTCAGTGCCATGTGGAATGAAGAATGAGAAAAAAAACATGCAGCCAGTGACATGGGGCTGCAAAAGAGCTCAAAAGACAAAAGACGATTTTGTCCTTTTCAAGAAGACAACGGAGAGCTCAGAGAGGCAAGTTAGCGACTTTAACCAGGGCAGTTTCTGTGCTGCGTAATTAATCTGAAGCCAGGTTGGAAAGGTTCAAAGAGGCTATTTGCAATGAGATGGTTGTTTAATTAAATTGCGACAGAATGTTCTAAAATTGTAGCAAGGAAGGGCAGGTTGGATATAGGGCAAAAACTGGTTAAGCTGACCAGAGCCCTATCTCTGTTTTTGTGGCACAGGGATAACTGCAGCCATTTTAAAAGGCCGCTGCTCCAGTGTTCAAGGACACATTTACTGTGTCGAGGACAGCATGGCAGAGGGCAGAAAAACAGGATTTAAATAAAACAGTAGGAAAGGGATCTAATAAACAAGTGGATTTCACATGCGATACCAGTTTACTAAAGTAGTTCAGGTGGGTATCTGAAGAAGGCTTCACAGCCGAAACGTTGTGTTTTTGCTCTTCTCTTTTCAGCATGGAATGAACCTATTACTTGTTCCTCCTCAGTTTACTAAAGCATGAAGTGTCAAGTGGAGAGAAACTCGAAAGAAGGGAACCAGGAAAACTAGGGATACAGGCAGGCAGTGTATAGTAACATGTGTGGTGGAGAGAGTGTGCTGTCGGATGCTGTCATTGTCGGAACTGAAAAACAAACTGATGCACATTTGGGATGAAGCAGGTAATGTAATGGGGAATTTTGTCTTTAGTAGTCTATTTATTGGTTTAGAACAGGTCTCTAGGATTGTTATACCTTATATCAACTCGCTGCATCACCTGCAAATACTTATCTAACAACATGCTCATTCAGGGCCCCTCAGGTCAATTCCGGATCACCTCAGACGGCCATGAGCCCACTAATCTCTGTGTTTCTGTTTTCAAAGAAGGGTTTCTCAGCTTCCACAGCAGAAAGACAACCGAAATTAAACTCATCCTGAAACTAGGTTCACACCTTCTCCCTTCTCTCAATTACAGACTTATTTTTGTGTAAAATTCTCCATTCTCATGCGGGTTTTGACTTTACACCTTTCTCCACCCCTCTCCACTTTGCACTTCCTGAGTGGCCTCTCTGCATCTATCCTCTCCCTCCTCCTCCACCACTTTTTCCAGCTTTTGTTCTCCTGTGCTATTTAATCTTTGCCGTCTGCCTTGTTTTTCTCACACCTGAAGAAGGCTCCACAGCCAAAACGTTGTGTTTCCTTTCTTCTCTTTTCAACAGGAACAAACCCGCTACCTGTTCCTTTGCAGCCTACGCATGCTGACGCAGCTGCCTGCTTGAACTACTTGTTATATTCTTGTGTTGTATCCAAAGACGTTAGAAAAGAAAGAAAGTAAAAAAAGAAAGAAGGTTAAAAGAGAAGTTACAGATGGTGTGGTGGCTCTGTGGCTAAGGATCTCCCCCTCTGCCTGGAAGGTTGCTGGTTCGTATCCTGCGGCCGGCAGAGGAATCCTACTCCGTTGGGCCCCTGAGCAAGGCCCTGAACCCCAACTGCTCCAGGGGTGCTGTATAAATGGCTGACCCTGCGCTCTGACCCCAAGCTGCTCTCCCTGTCTGTGTGTTTCATGAAGAGCAAGCTGGGGTATGTGAAAAGACAAATTCCTAATACAAGAAATTGCATATGCCCAATAAAGTGATCTGATCTTATAGCTGTTCCAGATGCTATGAGAGAAGTAGCTGGAACTAGACTCATTGTATTCGATCAAGTGCTAAAGATGTACATCATCATGTACCATTCAGGCCAGAAAGATGCCATTTCCATTCCAGTTTGTGGAAGACTGCCTTCATTAAGCATCAGTATACCATGTTACAGAGCGAGTGAAGGGGATTGTTAAGAGGGGCTAAGGTGACAACAATTGTTAAAAGTCCAAGCAGATGGTAAACTTTTTTTTCCAGCATCACAGAAAATTCAAATAAACGGTACATGTCTTTTTGGTACTACACTCTATTTAACCAAAAAACTCAAATTAAAAGCAATAACTATTAAAATTTTAAAGATACCAAAACACAAAAATAAAGAAAAATCATAAGCTTGTTGAAACAACTGGAATTGCATCATAAGTATCATTGCTGTGATAAACACTCAGCTAATGAAAGTGAATAAAAAGCATGAAAAATCAGTTACAGTGAGTGTTACAGTACCAGCATCCTGCCACCAGAGGGCACCCAAACTGATAGTACATACCTCATCCACTCAAAGGAAACGTAGGTTAATCAGACCTCGTTATCCCATCACCACGCCTCCCCTCCAGCCTACTTAAACCCTGCTCCCTGTTTTATCTTTGCTCAGTATTGGTTTTGACCTTGAGAGGCATGCATCTCTTTCTTTGTGATATCTCCCCTGGACTCCTTCTGGGTTTATGGATTTTTGGACCTTTTTCACCATGATTTCTGGATTTGCCTTGGATATCTTTTGCCTAGTTTCCCTTTTGGCTTTTCACCTTATACTAGTCTTTAGACTTTGAATCTTATGTTTATTCCGTAATTTGTGACATCATACCCACATAGGGTCCATCCCTTTGCTCTGCAGTGTAACACTAAGTTCATGTAGTTTGCTTCATGGATTTATTATTTTCACTTTTTTAGAACTGTCCATCCACAATATCTAGAAAGAGAGCTGTAAGTAAAAAATGCTGGTCATATGGGATCACAAAATCAGTAGGGATGTTAAAATGCAAAGTATAAGGCATATTGAGTACCCATTTGGGAATGGTTACAGTAATTGTTTTTCCTTCTAAAATTCTTTCAAACAGTAAACTTGTGTATAGTTTCAAATTAAAGCTATTACCAATAAATGAATGATGTCCTCTTGTATGGATTAAAGGTAAATCATATGGAACACATCACTGTGCATTTATGTTTTACAGCACTCTTATTCTCTAGAATGCAAGCTCAGTGTTACAAGGTCACATGGTAACCTTGTAAACAAAAGTCAAATAAATGACCAAATCCGTTGCAGAGAAAAACATTTGTGAGCTTTCCTAGGTTGGTTGTTAGACCAAAAACATACACTGTAGTTAGATCTTCAGAAAAGTCCTAATAAAAGATACAGTGCCTTGCGAAAGTATTCGGCCCCCTTGAACTTTTCAACCTTTTGCCACATTTCAGGCTTCAAACATAAAGATATAAATTTTTTATTTTATGTGAAGAATCACCAACAAGTGGGACACAATTGTGAAGTGGAACGAAAACTATTGGATTTTTGAAACTTTTTTAACTAATAAAAAAATGAAAAGTGGGGCGTGCAAAATTATTCGGCCCCCTTGCGTTAATACTTTGTAGAGCCACCTTTTGCTGCGATTACAGCTGCAAGTCGCTTGGGGTATGTCTCTATCAGTTTTGCACATCGAGAGACTGAAATTCTTGCCCATTCTTCCTTGCAAAACAGCTCGAGCTCAGTGAGGTTGGATGGAGAGCGTTTGTGAACAGCAGTTTTCAGCTCTTTCCACAGATTCTCGATTGGATTCAGGTCTGGACTTTGACTTGGCCATTCAAACACCTGGATACGTTTATTTGTGAACCATTCCTTTGTAGATTTTGCTGTATGTTTGGGATCATTGTCTTGTTGGAAGATAAATCTCCGTCCCAGTTTCAGGTCTTTTGCAGACTCCAACAGGTTTTCATCCAGAATGGTCCTGTATTTGGCTGCATCCATCTTCCCCTCAATTTTAACCATCTTCCCTGTCCCTGCTGAAGAAAAGCAGGCCCAAACCATGATGCTGCCACCACCATGTTTGACAGTGGGGATGGTGTGTTGAGGGTGATGAGCTGTGTTGCTTTTATGCCAAACATATCGTTTTGCATTGTGGCCAAAAAGTTCGATTTTGGCTTCATCTGACCAGAGCACCTTCTTCCACATGTTTGGGGTGTCTCCCAGGTGGCTTGTGGCAAACTTTAGACGAGACTTTTTATGGATATCTTTGAGAAATGGCTTTCTTCTTGCCACTCTTCCATAAAGGCCAGATTTGTGCAGTGTAAGACTGATTGTTGTCCTATGGACAGACTCTCCCACCTCAGCTGTAGTTCTCTGCAGTTCATCCAGAGTGATCATGGGCCTCTTGGCTCCATCTCTGATCAGTCTCCTTGTCTGAGCTGAAAGTTTAGAGGGACGGCCAGGTCTTGGTAGATTTGCAGTGGTCTGATACTCCTTCCATTTCAAGATGATCGCTTGCACAGTGCTCCTTGGGATGTTTGAAGCTTGGGAAATCTTTTTGTATCCAAATCCGGCTTTAAACTTCTCCACAACAGTATTACGGACCTGCCTGGTGTGTTCCTTGGTCTTCATGATGCTCTCTGCGCTTTCAACAGAACCTTGAGACTATCACAGAGCAGGTGCATTTATACAGAGACTTGATTACACACAGGTGGATTCTATTTATCACCATCAGTCATTTAGGACAACATTGGATCATTCAGAGATCCTCGCTGAACTTCTGGAGTGAGTTTGCTGCACTGAAAGTAAAGGGGCCGAATAATTTTGCACGCCCCACTTTTCATTTTTTTATTAGTTAAAAAAGTTTCAAAAATCCAATAGATTTCGTTCCACTTCACAATTGTGTCCCACTTGTTGGTGATTCTTCACATAAAATAAAAAATTTATATCTTTATGTTTGAAGCCTGAAATGTGGCAAAAGGTTGAAAAGTTCAAGGGGGCCGAATACTTTCGCAAGGCACTGTAGATGACGCCTCAATGATACCTTTGGGATGGTATTTTCAATTCGAAGAACCCATCCTGATCGTCAAGCTCAGAGGTGGGAGAGTCGTGGTCTGGAGATGCCCTAAGTGACTTGTCGTTGTTGACAGCATATCCCCTCGTCAGCTGAAGCTGAGCTGAAAGTGTGTCATGCAACAAGACAATGATCCCTAATGTACATATAAATCTCCATCAGCATGGCTGAAGAAGAGTAAAGTCAAAGTCCAGACCTAAACCCCATTAAGAGCTATGGCAGAACCTGAAGAAAATGGCTGAGAACTGCAAAGAAAGCCTCAAATATCACAGACGTGAAGCAGTTTTGTAAGGAAACCGAAATGCAGATGTGAGAGACTGATAAACAGTTACAGGAAACGTGTAGATGAAATCATTGCTGTTGAAGGAGGTGCTACCCGTTACTAAATCTAAATCTACTTAATGTTAGATCATTTGTTAATGAATTTAATTTAATCCAAATAAATCATATGTCTCTGTGCTATGTGTTTAATCAGGTTATTTTTGTGTTTAATTGACACTTTCATTGTTAATGACAGTGTTTCATAAAGATCCAATTACATTTTATGTGTAAATTACATGTGAATATGGACAAACCAAGGGTCTTACCCATTAAATGTATTCTCAATACTGTTAATTTTAAAAGTAAAATTCTTTGATAAATAAGTATAACTTTGATTTTAAAAATAAGTAATAAAAGTTATTTATGTAATGAGAGCTTAGTTGCTATGTGAAGTAACACATCATGTCTTAAAAGCAAACTCACTCAATGTTCATTAGTATTTATCTACATAACTAATAATTACTTTTAATTAATTATTAATAGTTATTAATCTAGATGTAATTTGAACATAAAATAACTGGACTACTTATACCGTATATCAAATAATATGGCTGGGAAAAGCACATTTGCTCCCAAATGACATAGTAAATAATGTTAATAAAAACCTATTCACACTTTGGCAATTTTTTGGCACTTTTTGCAATGCTAAGCAAGTTTTTTTTTTTCGAAACTTTATCATGAACTTACTTAGATCAAATCTCTGCATACTCTCTCACTCATTTTATGACAAATCAGGTTGCTATGAAAACTGCTTTCTTATACACGATCACAGGTGTAGGTTTAACAATGTCTAGTTAAAAAAAATAAATGTACTATAGTTGCTGCTGCTATAAAAATCATTGCTTGCACAATGCAGTGGGAAGGCAATGTTCTTGTTTCAAAACCAATTCTGTAAATAACACAGCCTAGTATGTACTATTTAGTGTTGGTTGCTAGGTTTCATGCTCCTTTGGTGCTCTAAAGATAAAGACATGTGCTTCTTCCCAGAACATTTTCTAGGCTTGTACAACCAATTATTTACTTCTCGTTCAGCAACAGTGCAAGGTCAAAGGATTTTATAAAAGGTGCCAGGCAAATTGAGACACCAATAATGAGCTTGCCAACATGCCTAAAGAATAGCACATTATGTTCTCCTAGCAATTAAAAGGTTACCAGGTTTCCCAAAAATTAAACATAAATCATGAAAATTATTTCTACCATTGACCTGGGTTCCTTGTTTGGGAATTTCTGTTAGCATAACTGTTAACAGTGCTCAAGTACTCACTGTGAAACAATGTGGAAGCATTAGTGTTTTCTTTAAGGAGCTAAAAAGCAGACTAAAAGAGTGTTGTAGTGCAGAATCAGTGAGCACACAAATTACATGCTAGAGAATGCACTGTAATCAGAAAAGGTTTATGCAACTTGAGTTGATATTATGTCAAGGAATTGCAAAGAGGTTCATAGGGTTTATGTGATAGGAACCGCAGGACTCCCAAATACCAAAGAATACTCTGTGGACCATTGATTTGGCAATGATAATCCCAAGATCCCTGTCTGCTCCTGGACCCTATCCTTTCAGTTCCTTATCCCTGGGAACTATGGCATTGATGGTGCTGTAGCAGTCTCAAGGAAGTCAAACTGGATTTAGGAAAGGTACTGCAGGTCTATCTTACTTAATATGTTAGCGTTCTTGAATGTTAAACAAAGAAATGCAATAGACAAAATGTTGTAGTATAAACAGAACATATGCAGAATCTATAGAAGGTCTATATCCCCTTTCAATTTTTTTACCTTTTGGTGCCTAATAACATTATAATACAGCATTATAATACATTAAGATTATTCCATTTTAAATAGCATTTTTCTTTTTTTTATTTATCTTCACATCCAGCCCAACAACTTTGAAATGAAAAAAAATATTCTCGAAGGTTTAAGAAAATTATTTTAAAATAAAACTTGGATTTCATGATAAATTCATCAGTTTTTGCAGATTTCCTCTGCTCAGTAGTGCATTTCAAAAGAACTGGGATAAAAGTCTTAAATTTTCCTTTTTAAAAAATCCTCATTTAAATGAATGAAACACTGAGGCATATTTTTCACAAATGTGTGAAAAATGTTTAATGAGGTTTAGACTTTCCATGGGCACTGAAATATTGGCTATTAAAGATTTTCAGAAGGCTTTTGATAAATTTTCTAATTAAAGTGTAATTCTTAAATAGCAAGCAGTAGGCATTTAAAGTAAATCATGCTTTGTCTTAAGAAACAGATGAGTACAGTTTAGGGATTAATGCTCAAATCGGGGGTGATGTAATTAGCGGTGTACCACAGGGATCTGTATCAGGACCATTGCTCTTCCTAATTTATATCAGTGATCTAGAGTCCTGACTGTATGACTCTTCTGACGTCTTTCAAGAAACATCTGGATGATATTCTTGGCTCAATTAGCTACTACCTACCAGAACAATCGGTCAGTCCAATGGATTCAACAGATATCTTCACTAAGCTCAAGTCAAGTGCAATGGGCTTTCTAACACACATTTCCCACTTTCATCCAGGTGGTTAGCTTGACAAAGAAGTAAGAAGCAGTCCTGTACATGCCCCCTTTCAGTAGCCTTCCCTTTACTCTGGATGACAGCCAAGCCCCTTCCTTATTCTCACGAGTACACTTACTTACTGAGAGCCCTGAAAGCTTAGAAATAAACTGCAGAAATAACCTGAAATTACAACCACTTTCCACTACAGAGAAGCCTTTATTTCAACCCCCTGCAGGGCCACTGTTTTATCTTTGCAGTAGTGGCTTTGAATTGAAAACAGAGACTGGGAAGAGTCCTCTATTCCATAAGACAGGCACAGGTTTTCAGGCTATGCCTGCTATCAGTTTTTAACAATTTGTGGGTACAAAAAGACCATATGGATATTAACGGTGAAGGAGGGATGATTTGACTTGGCTATTCTCCTTTATATTCTAAACCTTTTCAGGCATCTTGATGAGGTAACATTTCAGAAAAGCAGGAAAAGGTCACTGCAAACTATTTTTATTCAATTCTCCTCCGAAACAGAATGTTTTTTGTCTGAGGTTTTCCACCATTTTACTGTACCATTATTTTGTAGTAAAAGCTAAAAAAGAACATTCTCAAAGGTAATATCTTTCTGCTAAGAAAATAACAGAGATGTTATGTAACAAAAACACTGTGAATGTGAATTAAAAAAAACAAATATGAAAAAGTCCCCAGTTATTAAAAGGGGAAGTATTTGAAATTGATGCCACATTACAAGAAGCCTGAGTCAATGTAGGTAATGTGGTTATTTTTTCACAGTACAACCCTTTGTACTTTTATTAAATTGAATTTGACTCTTCAACTCAGCTCCCAATATGAGACTCTGCCTCTCGTCCTTTTCTCCAAGACTGTAGAATCATCTCCCAGTCCCAGTCCGTAAGGAATCTTGGCAGGCTTTGGAAGATCTCACATACAGTACGTGTGCGAATACAGAACCCATTCAGAAACATCTGATTATTATGATAAACCCAGTTTATTTATTTGAAGTGATCCAATGAATTTGCTGTATGTTCTCATTTAATATGTACTGTATATTAGGGAATACAAAGTAAAATCTAAATTCTATTAATAGTTATGTTTACCAGCTTAACAGCTCACTGCTGTAGTCAGGAGACAAACCATTAAAGAATGCAGAATTTCATTCTGAAATCTATAGGGAGCCATTATAGGGGAGTTAAAGGTGATATACTGTATGCTCATGCATTTTAGTTCTGGTCACAACCTGAGCAGCTGAATTCTGAACATTCTGCAGCTTGTTAACGACGTATTTGGGTGTATCAGCAAACACTGCATTGCAATAATCAAGCCTGGAAATCAAGCCTGAAAAAGCATGCATTAGCTTTTCTGCATCAGATTGGGATAGATGTGTGTATATCCATGAAATGTTAAAAACATGGAAAAAGGTTCATTCATAGTACTGCAAAGACAAGATTCACATGAAAGGCTTGGGTCAAATATGATCCCGAGATTCCTCAGATTAATAATTGGGCTGATTCCAGGACCATCAAATGTAAAATCTACAAAAGTGTTGATAAGGAGAGCAAAATGACATACAGTAACTGCAGTCTTGTCAGAGTTCAGATGTAAAAACGTTTTATTGCATTCATCTTTAACATCATCCAAGTAGTGTGAGAAGACAGATATTGCATCAATAATGTCAGATTTAATGTCAGTGAATGGAAATATGGGATCATCAGCATAGACAAGACAAACTGATGCATACCTAGAATAAATCTGTCTTAGTGATAGCTTGTAGATACAGTACTAAACATTGTACCAAGACCAGAGTCTTGAAGTATGACCTAATTGACCTATATGGGTGATAAGGAACAACAACTGCTTAGAAAAAAATGTTTTCTTTAAGTTAGAAACTATAATGCATGCCATTAAATGGTACACTGTCATATTTTAACACATTTGTTAAGAACTCACCCTCAAGTAAATAACTTAATGATCTGACAATCTGAAATCTGAAAACACCTCAGTAAGCATCCTACCTTTAAATGAAAACACAAGTACACAACAGTGTGTAAATTAAAATAAAAATGTATATAAATTACAATTTTGTACAGCAATTCATTTCACTTTGCACCTTAGCACCGTGACTGAAAGGCATCTCAGGCCCAACCTAGAGACCACAAGCGAAAAAGGCATTTCCTTAAAGGGAACATTTCATACACTGCACCTCAATTTGCCTCTTGTATGAATTGACTTTTAAAGGGAAACATTCATTACAAGTGTTAAGTGCTTGCTGCAAACAGGGTAATCCAGGGCGACCAAACGTGTCGTGAAAGAGTGAGTGTCTGCGGAGAGTTCATGTCTGCTCTGTTCAACAGTGCCCTGGAGGAGAACCTGTAATGACAAATGAGACTCATTTACTTGTGCTGGAACCCTTCCACTCTTTACTGATGCATCTCCTATAAGTATGAACTATCTGTAATGGATCTATTGTTAATACTGTTTATGTCTAGCACATGCAATATATGTATGATATAACATTATTATTATTATTATTATTATTATTATTATTATTATTATTATTATTATTATTATTATTGTTGTTGTTGTTGTTGTTGTTGTTGTTGTTGTTGTTGTTTACTTTAATGGTAATGTAATTGGACATTCAGTATACAGAATGAATGGAAACATCTCAATATGCTTTGCGCCTACCTAATGGGTTAAATGACACAGAAAAGGTTCTTTAGCAGGCTGTGAGCTCAGCACAATGGGGCCCTGCTGAAGCCTAGCTGACTTTTTGTCAGCTGTTCTTAGCTCAAGATAATTAGGGGGTGTCACAAGGTTCTTTACCCAATACCCAGGAACGAGAAGGCTGCCTTCTGCCATTGAGGCTATTTATGGCCTGTTCTTATGGCTATTTTTTAAATTGTACTATTTCTAGTTTAAAGGCAATTAAAGCACAAACCTTAAAAAATATAGTTTCTGTGATAATATATGAATAAATAATACTAATATAAATAAAGCCATTTCAATTATTCACAGCAGTCCACAATGAAATCATAATTTATCTGAAGCTGTTCATTTACTGGGAAGTTTGTTCGGAACCTTGAATATGAATAATGCATACTATTAATTTAGAACTACTTTTTTATATTTTCTGTAGGTTTTAACTTGATAAATTAAGATCTGAGTTTCAAAGGTCTTTCCCTAAGCCACACAGCCTCTTGTGTAAGCACGGAAATTAGCAGGTGCAAGTCTCTGCTCTGTGTCATTTTTTTGAAGTGGATTTGTCATGCTTTCTCCCAGATTCAATGAGCTTATTATTAAAAGAGCAGCAGAGGAACAAATAAACACAAAATTCTGCACAATTGCAAATGGAGTTAGGAACCTGTTTCAATAAACACTTGAGAGAAACATGTATTGTGCCTTTCTAGAAATTCTGGAGACTTCGAACCAGAATTGCATAAACAGGTGATAATGAAGAAAGAAAACCAATTAATTCAGTGATGCAGATATTAAATTCTCCTGGTTGTATACAGAGGGAACATTAATATCCCATATTATTATTTTTTAGGGGGAATAAGCATACACTCAATACTGAAGTTCCCAAAAGATCCCTGCAACTTGTTTTTTTAACTGTGCACATTCCGAATGTCTGAAATAAGGATTTAAGCAGGCTTCCTATCTCTGTGCTGGCAGTGCTTCAGTGTTTACGTTGGTCATATCTGATTTGTTGTTTTCACAGTGCTCTTCTGTGCTCTGCCATGTTTGTTTTCTTTGTGCCTAAGAACTCTGCTGTTCACAGACTCCCGGATCTGGAGACCTGATTGTGGGCATGTGCTGTAATTACAGCTGCACTCAGGATTTCTGAAGCAGAGGCACATGTGCACATCGGCAGGCATCTCCAGCCCTGCTCCTGGAGAGACCCACTTCAGAAGGTTTTATAGGCAACCATTATACCATCAGTTTCCTTAGACTCGGAACAATTCAACTGTGAACACTTAAATGGGTGATTTGTTAAATTAAGTAATTTAGAAATCATTTGGAAAATGCTTGTGCTTGAGAGCTGTCATTTCTAAAAATTGACAGCTCTCAAGCACGCAAGCTCCTTTAATTGAGCATATTATTCGTTGAATTGATCAATAACTTACAAATGTTTCCAATTTATAGACAGGTGATTTAAGGAGACCTGCTGCATAAGGCTTACAGGATTGGAGCTGTCCAGTGCAAGGGTTGGAGACAACTGAGCTAAACTACTGTATGAATGGAACATTATAAACTGTGTATTTTGTCCATCTGGTGTCGACAACTCTTTCTGAATAACATGATTGAATACATTGCTTTTGTTTTGATGAGCATTTTACTTTGTTTCACTCCAATATCCATCTGAGTCACATTTAGTTCATCATGCAGAAACAGTCCCGTCTCCAATTCAGCATAACACGCAAAACACAGACATAGCCTGACAAATCAGATGCAGATAAATCAAAGAAACTAGGTTTGTAGGAAATGTTAAAAGACCCTCGACCTATGTGTCACAAGGTGTCATATTAGCTAGTGGTTGATTGAATGATTAAATTGACATGAATTAGGATTTCTAACCTTCAGTCAATAGATAATAGTATATTTCTACTTCAATGCCCATGTAGCTAGGAGGCATTATATTTGTCTCTTTCAAAATTTCACCCATGAAGTAATCATTAAACAAATTTCTTCTAATCGGTCACCAGGTTGTGGGTTCATACTGTAGCTCCAGTTTATGATGATTGTTAGATGAGTCATTTAAATCAAGCCTTATTGTCTGCTAGAAAAAGCAAAAAAAGAAATCTAGCATAATTACATAAAATACTGAAGTAGTGCTCAGATAATAATTCTTATTTTATATAGTGCCTTTCCCAGCACAGCAGCTCAAGATCATTTATAGTAAAAGTACAATTGATATGCACACAGTAAGACATGAACAGCATAGGTAAAAAAAATGACCTAATGTTACATGAAATAGAACTGAAAGTACTTTTAAGACTGGATTTGAAAGGCCTGGAAGACTTACAAGATCTAAAGTGAAGTGGGATATCATTTCACGGCCTAGAAGCAACAGAATAGAAAGCACAGTCTCCCATGGTTCAGCACCTTGAGCTGAGTACAGAGAGAAGGCCAGATGCCTTAAAGTGAGCAGCAGTATTTTACATTTTGGTCTGAACCCCACAGGGAGTCGGTGCAAAAAAGCTTAAAGAAGAGAAACATGCAGCACATACAGTAATATTGTAAACAAGGAATTCAATTCCTCCATTATATTTCACTCTCTTTTTAAAGGAGAAGCACTGGTTTGAAATAGTGTTAGCTATGAGGACACTCAACAACATGGTCTCGGCGATGACTACTGGTGTAAGAAATGTGAGCAACTGATGTTTTAAAAACTGTGAACAAATCCTTGCTGTGGAAAACCTCACCTGCAAGAACTGAGTGTCTGTTTAGTCACAAGGCCATTGTAGATGATTGGGAACAACACAGACCTCAAAAGGCAGTGCGCCTCTGTTGGCACGCTGATCAGGGTAGACATGTGGGGCTGGGTCAGGGGAGCCCAGGACTTTTCCCACCGCCTTTCTGTGGTTATTACAGCAGCTTTCATGTTAACACCCGCTTTTACAAAAACTTGTACACCCACTTGTGAAGTAGAAAATACAACTGTGATTTGCTCACTCGAAAAAACACAATCATAGTGAAGCTCTGCTCAGCGTACAAGTGCAATGCTTTTACCCTTTTCATCTAGATTCCATTCATGTCTTTCGTAAAATATAAAATGCTGTAGCGAAACCCTGACAGTAGCCGTTTCTGCCACATGATGTGACACACTCTGCCTTTCACAAAGATTTTGTAAGGATGGTTAATTCATTCCTATAGTTAAGTCCCCTTTTTGATTGCGTGTGCTGCACTTTCTTTTGACAGGGACACACTTCAGCACTGTTAGATGCAGCTCAGCTTTATTGTAGCACTTAACCACACTGTGATACACTAGAATATAGATTTTACATTGGTACTGTAGCTAAAAAAAACACACATACCTGTATGGCCTATATGATAGAGGAAAATCCTCAGAAAGAGGGTAAAATGTGGGTAAAAAGCAGACAAAGCAGAATGCGTTCTCCACATGAATAATACAGGTGGAAAGGAGCTTGTATCTTGACTTTAATGTCTTTCAATTCTATTATCATGATATCTAAAATGTCTGTCAGCAATCCTCTATCTGTCTATGGGCTTCCACTTCTTGTCTGTGCTGTAGCTGCATGAACTGCACAACATCATACTCAACCGTTGCACAAACCAGACCTGAAATTAGAGCAGCAAAAAGAAAACAAAGGAGAAAGGAAGCACAGCATCTGTCAACATTCGTTCCACTGGTCACCACGCTAGTGGAAATGACCAATTGCTCATGCTGGTGGCGTGCACCAGGCCCAGAAAATCTATGTACTGCCTGGATCACAGAGCTCAGTCTGCACTCAGGAGAACACCTCAACAGGTTGAGTCCCACTATGCTTGATTTCTGATGACCTACAGTAGCTACTTCATAGAGATTCTAAAGTCTCCAAATGGAAAGGTTTGACTTAGCTGCCATTCCTCAGGTCCATGTAGTATCTGTAACACAACACCTCTATGTGATTTTCACCTAAGCATTTTCTCAGAATAATTTGGAATAATAATAAAATAATTTGGAATAATTACTCTGTCGGGATGGTGAGATTATGTTCTTTGTCCATGTGTGCGGTAGAGACGCAAGGCCACAGGGTTGTAGGTACAGTATATGACCAAAATCGGTTCCTCTCTGGGGTTGCTATGCCTCATAAATCACTTCATGATGAAGAAGCATCATTTTCACAGGTCCCTCTTTTTGTATTTTGTGATATCCCAGAGGAAGGAGCTATTCCTAACAAGCATATGGAGCAGCCCTGCAGTGTCTGGTGGCATTCTACAGTATAACAATACTTAAGACAAATGTAAAATTAAAGCTCATCAGAACATGGAGCTAAATGAGAGTAACATATTGTATACTGTAAATATCAGATATAGATCCAAGTGAGCTCTCACTGGCTGCACCTAAGTCACAATATTATGTACAGTATTTATTCATGCTCTCCATTTGTGTATGATGTTTAAAAGTATGCCTATAATGTTTTCCTATTATGTCTGTTTCTAGTTGATGGTTATTTGGCATTATCATTAATTTTGTAATAAAGTTAAAGACTGGTAGATTGTGGATTAGTTCAGAAGGTGTGTCAGAGGACAAATTAAACGTTCTCTTTTGCCAACCACAAAACACTCACCTTAAATATCAGCTGTGCTATAGAGAATGCTTTCTGACCAATATAATGAGTCCTGTTTCCATGTTCAGGAAGACTAAAAATATGTGGAGCATTGCTTTGTCAGTCCTCATCAGCAGGAACAGATGTTCTTTTTTTGACCTTACCCATTCTAATAGAAAACCTATAGTTTCAGCTATTTTGTCTTTTATTTTTATTATTTCTCTTTGCTTTAGTGTTTTTTAATTGCCTAGTACTGTCATTTAGATCCAGCTATTATGATAAACAGAAGCTAGGCATTCACACTCAAATGTTTCCTATAAATGTTTCATATAATGGTTGCTTTAAAATGCAAATGTTGTGATCACATACTATTGAGTCCCCCAAACCCGAGAAAAAGAACTTCTTAAATAAAGTGTGAAAAATAGTTTGCCTTAAATTTCCTATTTTGTACGGTTCTAGCAGGTAGCAGGATAGCGCAGTAGTTAGCATCTCTGCCTCGCAGAGCTTGGGCCCTGGGTTCAATTCAGGACCTGGGGTGCTGCAGTATCTACAGTACATCTCCCTGTGCTTGTTTGGGTTTCCTCCAGGTGACTCCTCCCACAGTTCAGAAAGTACTGGTGGATTAATGGGTATCTAGCCAGCTTGGCCGTGTGTGTGTGTGTGTGTGTGTGTGTGTGTGTGTCTTCTCTGTAATGGACTGTGCATCCTGTCCAGCATGTACCCTGCCTTGTGCCCATTGCTTGCCAAGATAGGCTCCCCCATGAGTCTGAATTTGAAGAAGTGGTTAAATGGATGGAAGGATACTGTTCTTATAAGGTGGGGAGCTGCGTCAGCATGCGTAGGCTGCAAAGGAACAGGTAATAGGTTTATTCCATGCTGAAAAGAGAAGAAAGAAGAACATTCCAAGAAGGAAACGTTATGTTTTCTTTCTTCTCTTTTCAGCATGGAATAAACCTATTACCTGTTCCTTTACTGTTCATATATTATATCATATATTATAGGGCTTAACAGACAGTCAAAACTATGTTGAAGTGCATTTAAAACCAAGAACAGGAGGCATTTCTTTACACAAAGGGTTGTGGGTGTAAGAAGAAAGCTACCCAGCCAAAAATAATAAACCTATTACTTATTCAAATAATTAACATAGTATATCATACAGTCAGCACCATCCCACCAGTCAAGCATTGTGGTGGCAGCATCAAGCTAATAATAGAGGAAAACCTGTTTCAGTCTGCTGAAGACTTAAAACTCGTGGAAAAAATCTTCTTCCAGCAGGAGAAAAGCTACACTGGAGTGACCTGAGAGAGTTTGAGCAAATCTGCCGGGAACAATGGGAAATAACTGCACCAAGCCAGGGTGCAGAACTTGTAGAGACCATTGCAAGTTACGCGTTCACTTGTGCAACTAGTAAAGAGAAAAACTATTTCATGCAGGTGGCCGCGTCAGCATGCGTAGGCTGCAAAAGAACAAGTAAAGGTTTATTCCATGCTGAAAAAAAGAAGAAAGAAAACACAACGGCTGTTTTTTTCGGGTCATGAAGGCTCCACACCCAAAACGTGTTTATTTCTTCTCTTTCAAGAGAAAAACTGTTTCAGTTTTTTTGTCTTTATTTTTTGCTGACATTTATTGTAACTCATCTAACCTTTAGAAATCTTCAGTCCGAGCATTCAGGTTATGAGTAAAATATCAAGGCTTAAAAAAATATGTGTGCATCATTTTGTAATTTCACAAAAGAAGATACAACTGGAAGGGTATGAATACTTTTTAATGTAATGTATAGTACATATTCTTGTTAATATCAACATTAAAAATGATAAGGTGTCCAAACCTTTTGTTCACAACTACATTTAGTTATAAAATGAACTTGTGACACGCAAACAGTATCTTTCAAAAGTGAGCCTTGTGACATTTAGCTATAACAGAATGTTCCATATTTCTAATACTGTATGTCTTAGAAAATCCTTGCAAAGCTCTTAGTAACCATTTATTCACTTTTATTCTGAAAAGAGAGGAACTCGCGAATGCTCTTAGCAAGCATTTCTCTCAAAAGGGAACAGTTGACATTGTGTTGTTGGAATTTCAAATGGACACAGGACCATGGTAATAAGAATGATTTATTTCACAGCTAAAAGATTCATCTTCTTACAGCGGTTAAGTATAGATGGTAATTTCAGACCTATTGGTTAACTTGTGCTGCTCTCTGACTACGCTGCAGGAGATGTACCTTCTTTTAACCTTTCACCCTCTGAGGGGCTAGTGTCCATGGCAACCGGTAACTGGGCTGGGAGAAAACAAATATCTCTTCAGGCTTTATATTGAGACTTTGGAGAAGACAGTTCAAGCTTTAGTCGGAGGTTTGAAATTTGTATAAAGAAATAACTGCATGCAAATAAGACGACAATGTTCTTTTGAAAGAGGCCACTGTCAACCAATTTGCTGTTGACATTGTTACACATTCAGGTCACGTGCCACCCATATATTTGGTTTTGTCTGGATTAAGGGACTCATCCAGAAAGAAAATGACAGAAATTCATACTGCATAGACAAATCTATCCATCCCTTCCACCCTTTATCAAGTTAACAAATTAGAGGCTTCAAGCTCAGCTAAACTTCTGATTTGTTTTTCTATTTACATGTCGTACTCTGCACACCTTTAAATTCAATGCCATCTACCAGGTGTTGCCCAGTCTTTTTGAATACATTTTATAATTATTTTTACTTCTCTCTTTGCCTTTTTCTGCTTTTATGGTGTAAAATATCCTATTTTGGTATAATCTGTGAATTTTGGTATAATTTGTGAACTCGTTTCCTATCTACATCTGAATCTAAATCATTAATGGAATTCAGGAAAAACAGTGGTCCACATACAGACCCCTGGGGTACTCCACAAAATATAGTATAATACCCAGATCTGAGCAGTCACTGCTCTTTTATTTCTATCCATTAAGTGGTCCTCAATCCAAATGCATTATTTTAAATGCCTACTGCCTACAATTCCAGAAATCCTTCTTGAAATCTAAATATACCGTATTATACTCTGGGTGTGTGTTCATTACAGCCTTTGCTTGTTCAAAAGTAATATCATTTTTTTTACCTAAGCTTGAAATTCTTTATTTTAGGTTTCTTTAACTAGATTCCGTTCTATTTCAATCAATTTAGAAGTTGCTCTCTTCATCCTCATATTTCTAATTGATTTATTATACTATTTCAAGCTTTGCCATCTGCTTTCCAACTATTTCACATAGTTACTGTATATATTGTTTGTTTTCTAATTTACATAAATGGTTAACAACAATCAACGTTTTTTAAACTCAATATACTGTTCCTTGTAAAAGTATTCAGTCCCTTCCCATGGTGTTCCATTTTATGAAATGAAAACATGATGAATACACGTTCTTTAAAACTAAATATTTCAAAACCTGAATGCTCAAACTAAAGATGTCTATAGGTAAAAATGTGTGCAGTAAATGTCAGCAACGACTACATAGAAATATAGTATGTTGGTTGTATAAGTGTTCAGATCTATGAATTCGATATTTGGTGGAAGCACTTTTGGCATTTAGTATTTTGGGCTCTTTGCACAGCAGCCCAGTGAAATGTTTGCCACTCCTTCTTGGCAGATTTGCTCAAGCTTGCTCCTGGTCCAAGGGGATCACTTATGGTCTGCAGCTTTCCAGTCTTCCCACAGATTCAAATCAGGAATTTGACTGGGCCACTCAAGGAGATTCACTGTCTTATTCCTCAGCCGGGTGGGTGTAGCTTTGGATCACCGTCCTGCCGAAAGGTTAACTTTTCTCCCAGGTTTAATCATTATTTGAATCATGTTTTCATCAGTAGTTTGATCCATCTATGTTCCCATGAGTCTCAGCAAGCTTCCCTGTCCCTGCTGATGAGAAACAGAATGTTCTCTATGCCGCCACCACCATGCTTGACTTGGGATGATGTTAACTGAGAGATGTGCTTTGCTGGGTCTGCACTGTGTATAACTCTTATGACAATTTGGTCTCATCTGAATGCAACAGTTTTTGTCATATTTTTCCAGAATCATTCATGTGTACATTCTCCATATGCAATATAATAATAATAATAATAATAATAATAATAATTCCTTACAATTATATAGAACTTTTCTGGACTCTCCACACAAAGAGCTTTATAGGTCATGGGGATCCCCTCCTCCACCACCAGTGTGCAGCCCCACCTGGATGATGCGACAGCAGCCATAGTGCACCAGTACCCTCACCAAACACCAGCTCTCAGAGGAGGAGAAGAGAATGATGAAGCCAGTTCATAGAGGCCATAATTGAGAAAGGCTGATTGGAAATTTGGCCAGGATGCCAAAGTAATACCCCAACTCTTATCCAAGAGAATCACAGGATTTTTAATGACAGAGCCAGGACCTCCATTTTACATCTCATCTGAAGGACAGCGCCCTTTTACAGTATAGGGTTCCTTCCTGGGGTAGTAGGACCCACACAGACCACAGGGTAAGCACCCCCTACTGGCCCGACTAATCCCTCATCCAGCAGCAAGCTGAGTTTTTCCAGGGGTCTCCCATCCAGGTACCGACCAGGCTCACACCTGCTTAGCTTCTGTGAGCTGCTAGCTGTGAGCTGTGAGCTGCAGGGTGATATGGCTGCTGACAATTTAATATCATATTCTACTCAGCTATCTTCAATCCCAGCCATTGGCCTTTCAACCTCTTTCAGAGTTGTCATCGGTCTCACAGTGGCACCAGTTTCCTCCTTCCTGGGCCATTTATTTTGGAGGGAGAGCCTGATCTCGTCAGTCCGCGGGTGATACGATGCACCTTCCATTTTCTGTACCCTTCCTGATCTGTGCTTCTCAATGACCTCATTGCAGACTTGCTTTGAAAAATCCTTAGTCTTCATGGCTGAGTCTTTGCAGTAAACCAAGGAACTTCCCAGAGACAGGTGTTTTTCTTTTTTAAATCACAACAACCACTATTATTGCGCACAGAGGACACAGCTAATTGTGTGGTTTGTTAAAGTAATTTTATGCACCTTAAATTAGATTTGCTACAGCAAAGAGTGTTATTTCAGCAATCAGGATGAAATTCTATTTTTTTTCATGTTATCTATCTACTTCTTTCTTTTTATTTCTTTCATTGTGTTAATGTGTGTATAACAAAACTCAGGCACTACTTCAAGGCATCATGATTGCAAAGCTTTAGAGAAAAAACAAAGTGAAAACTGTCCAAGGATTTGAATATCTTCGCAAAATATATATAATAAAATCGAATGAATATAACAAAGATAATACATGAGAAAAAGATCCCAAAATGCTGCTTGCTTGCCATTAAAAACCTTGTCGTATATATTTTCTATTAGATTTTTATTTAGGTCCTTATTTTGCTGTGCAGGCAAAGTGACGGCTTCATAGTAAATGTGTACAATCTAACTATAGTTAAAATTGTGGTGCTCTCATATTTTTTAAAATATTAAGCATAAAAAGAAAATAAAAAAATAATGTTGTTTCAGAATGTTTCAGTTTTACATTGATAGTCATAAATCCAATTTAAATATTTTACCCTAGAGTTATTTCTGTAATTAATACCAGCAGGTGGTTAGAACAACATTTTAGAGCATCCACATTTCTTAACTAGCTGTAATATCACCGTGACTTAAAATAATTTTACATTGAAAAGATAGATAGGTGTACAAATGTCTGTCTGCAACTGCGCTGACAAATGGGACTGATCTGGGCATAGGAAAACATGAGTATTAAAATATGAACAATATTAAGTTTGGAGACTTTGAAGACCTGAGAAAGCAGTTACAAACATGTATCTTAGATTTCTGTTTATGTATTTTTACGAATATTTATCTTGTGATGGATTACGTGTGGGAATTTCTTTCCTGAGGGCTCTTTGGCGGTGCCCCAGTATGCACACTTGCGGTCTTGTGCCCTTCAGATCATTCCCGCTCAAGTCTGCAGGGGTTTAGCGTGTCCAATTTCTAAATTTGTGTTTCACAAGTGCCCCCAATGGGCCCCCAATGCACCCTTCTCTGAAGTCCACATTGGAGAGACTCTTCTGATGAACATTGAACTTTTTTACAGTTTTAAAACTCATAATGTTTTATCTAAAAACAAAATTTCATTAGGCTACTTAAGATTAATACTGTATGTATTCTAGGTACGACGTATTGATGTAAAGCTTTTATTTTGTCACCCCATTTCAACTGATGAATATTTGTTTATCTGTGGTGTGTTTTGTACATGGAATCTTTAATAGTACACATATTTAATAGTACCAAGCTTTGAGGTATTGCCAGGTTTACTTTATTAAATTTTTTTTTGAATGAACTTGAATAAACGAGTTATGTTCCTCGTATTGTCATTTTTTTTCCTGCGACAGACAATAGAAATGTATTTAGTAGTACAAACCTTTTGAAAAAACAAAGAGCACTGTGTTAAAGGGGCCATTGTAGTAATAGATGCTCTTCACCCCAGAGGTTGGAATTGTAGCTGGTGTAGCTCCTGTATTCAGCCCAGAGGCAGGCTCGGCAGTGTATCATCCTGGCAGCACCAGAAGCAGATGTGGAGTTCTTACGTCATCCACGCTCTGACTTCTTCTCCCTGTCGTGACTGATCCTGGCTAACTCTATTTTACTTAATACTAATATGATCAGCAATGCCGCCATCCTCAAAAGGTTCCCCAAAACACCAATGGAGATTTCTTCAAATGGGGAGCTAACACCAAGTCAGTTCTGTGCAAAGCTTTGCAAGAACTAAAGAGAATGTGTGTAGCATAGAATAAATAAGAAGGGGTTATGATGCAGGCATGCACTTGTTTGAAAAAGTAGATTGGGATTTGCAATGTTTTGGAAGAGCACTGATGGAGAATGATATGAGTGAGCAGGTGGTAGTAAAACAGCCAAACCATAGCTTACTTGGTACCCT
The DNA here is from genome assembly GCF_059453375.1 of Lepisosteus platostomus. NCBI lineage: Eukaryota > Metazoa > Chordata > Actinopteri > Semionotiformes > Lepisosteidae > Lepisosteus > Lepisosteus platostomus. Next base: position 59,446,768 of record NC_142619.1, on the reverse strand, counting down.
TTGGTGGGCAGCAGAAGAGACCTGGATCCAGAAGGCTCTTCTGGAAGATGCGAAAGAGTAGCTTAAACTACTCTGTACTGTACTGATGCAGAAGTAGCATGGTTACCAGCAGTGATTTATCACTTGCTGAAATTTTCTAGACCTGAATGGATGTGGACAGATTCCTAAACAAACCCTGGTAATATCCATTACCTTCACAGGTGTAAGTCTGGCGAGGGAAAAGAGTCGAGGGTCGACACGGAACTAGTTGGACACCAGCAGAGGTGGGAGGTAGCACCAGGGATGGCGAGGGCTGTGAATGAGAAGTGAGGAGCCCAGATTAGTGCAGACAGAAGCCTTTCTCTCACACCCACAGGCCTAAGTGAGCATCAGTGACCAGGGTGGCTCCTATAGGAATATCGAAAGTACTGTTCAGTTTATTTGTCATATGCACAAGTGCAATGAAATGCTTATTTGCATGTATGCTCCCATACAAAGACATTAATGAACCACCAAAACAAACACAGAACAGCAGCAACAACAAGTTAAATAATATACATCACAGAAAACAAAACATCAGTGTGAGCCAGTGGAAGAGGTATAGTTCAGCCATTCGACAACTTGTAGGAAAAAACTGTATCTGAATGTGTAGGTTCGTGCCTTTATGCTCCTATAACACTTACCAGCGTGAAGGGGAGAGAAAAGTGAGAAAATGGTTGTTGTCCTTAGCAATACTTCCAGCCTTTCTGAGACAGCGAGTTGTAAAAATCTCCACAGTACAGAGAAGCTGTATTCCAATAATGGACTGGGCTGACCTGATCACCCCCTGTAACACCTTCCAATCAGACAACAAGCTGCTGCCAAACCACACTGTAATACCACATGTGAGCACACTCTCAATAGCACACCTGTAAAATGTAGTAAGGACAGTTGAAGATATATCAAACTTAAATGTTAAATCATTAGTAATGAAGGTAACTAGGAACCTGAAGCAGGAAAGGACCAGGACCAGAAAAGAACCAGAAATTGACCAGAAACAGATTCTAAAATACTACTTATGAATAAGATAGTTTAGTTTTTTATATGTCATTTATATCTTCTAGGCATTGTGGGGGAACAATTGAAAAGCGAAAACTTTTAGTTTAGTGTAGTTGAAAGCACAGAATTTAAATCAAGTGATGTTATGTTAAAATGGTAAAATGCTCTAACAATGCCTCATTTGGAATATTGTGTACTATTTTGGTCACCCTATTTCAAAGTTAATTAGTCCAGATACATTCTGGGGCTTAAGGGGATGTCCTACACTGAATGGCTGACGGAACTGAGCCTCCTTAGCGATGAACAGAGAAGGCTATGATGGGACCAGATTCAAGTTTTCAAAACCCTCAAAGATACTCACAAACTCAGCTCCAGATTTCCAGACCAGTGGGCACAAGTAGAAACTACAGGGAAGTGCAAAGACAAAAAAAAAACAGGAACAAGAGGCACTTGTTTACTCAGCAGGTTGTGAGAGTATGGAACAAGCTATGGTGTTGAATCTAGTACCCTGGTTTCTTTCAAGAAAGGCATCCATGAATGCCTTATGTCAATTAACTACTGTTAATGCAAATGAGAAAGCTGCAACATTTAAGCAGTTGAGTGAATGTAAGAGCTCAGAAAGCTGCAAAGCCTGTATACTTTTCTAAGAGCTCGTCTGCAAATTTAGCATTCATTTATTGGAGGATTACTATCTTTTATTTTAACACTGTAAAAAGTAGCTCTACTTAAATCACTGTTCTTTATTATAGGAATTGAAATTGTACTAGTTTGGCTGTTTTCAAGACTACCATCTCTAAATAATTCTTCAAGCACAACGTAACCAGAAGTTTTGATCCTCAGCATACCTGCACAGGACCTTTGACCAGAACACAGCTGTGAACCTCCCCATACCAATGAACACAAGGACAGATACAGTAGGTATTAATGTCATAACACCTGGGATCTAAAGATCAATAGCTTTGATCTCAAGATTATATCTGGGCACCCCTTCTGGCTATAAGAAATCAAGAAAATCCCTCCCCTTCTATAAAGTCAGTAAATATAGCAAATAACATTGTTAGACTGTTATCACTGTTAGACCTAATGGAGCAGCTTCAGTTTGTAGATGCATTGGTTTGAAATAGTTACTGGCATAATAATCAATAATTGAAGACTGCAATATTTTGTTTGACCTAACAAGTGGTTTCATTGTGTTCTGTAAGGAGGAACTACTTTCTAAGCATCTTTGGCTCTCTGAATTTGGAAGTCAATTATTTATGTATTCTTAAATAGCACCTTTCGATCAGGACATTCTCAAGACAGTTAATTCATAAATCATACATAAAAAAAATGCACACAAGCAGAACAAAATAACTCAGAAATGTACAACTTACAAAATTAAAAGAATTATGTTAAAAATTAACTGCCATTGGGAAAAATAAGCTCTTGAGACACAATTTAAGAACATCAGCAGAGACTGGGTCTTTAACATCAGGAATTGTGTTCCAGAGATGGGGGGCTAATACTGAAAAGGCTTGGTCCCCTAACATAGGATGTGAAGTCCTTGGAATATTGAGGAGCCTGGAGCCAGTGAGTGAACTGGGACATGTGGAGGATAGTATTTCTTGAAAGCACACAGGAGATGGACAGTGTAGCGAAGAGCAGGTTACAAGAAAATTATAAAGTCAATCTCATAAGAGAGTGTCAGGCAGTGCCAGTTTTTCAGCAGAGGAGAAACATATTCTGATTTATTTGGACTGGATCAGCACTTGAGCGGCAAAGTTCTGGGCATACTGCAGTTTATGAAGGAATTTCTTGGACAGTCATCTAGCAAAGCATTGCAGTTGCTCAGTATTGAGGAGATGAAAGCAGGAACTAATTTCTCCATGAGAAACAGAATTGATCTTATATGTTTTGGAAATAGAAGGATGTGTTGTAGGCATTGTATACATGTGATTTGCCTGACAGGGAAGAGTCTAAAATCACCCCTAAGTTTTAACAGAATTTGAAGGAATAATTTTATCACGAACTCTAAAGTATCACCATAAGTGAGTTTTAGACAGTCTAACTATAAGACTTGATCGGGTCAGCCAATTAAAATAATCTTGGTCTAATTCTCGTTTAATTGGAGATAATTCTGAGCTATGCACAACTGTATATCTTCAAGACATTTGATTAGCGTTGAACGAGCAGTTCGAGGATTCGGTAATGTACGCAGGTAGATCTGAGCATCATCAGCACAACAGTGGAATTCGACACCGTATTTTCTGATAACCTGGCCTAATGGCAACATATAAATATTGAAATATTGAAAAGGTAACAGCAGTGCATTGAGCCCTGGGGGCTCCAGGGGCCACAGGGGCAGTCTGCATTCAGACCTGCATTACGGTACAGTCAATTAATCAAGATGTCTAGAGTGTTTACAAGATATTGACAAGATGTTTACAGTATCAAAAGTGCTGAAAGGTCTTATAGTACAAGAATGGAGGAAGAGCCAGCATTTGCCGAGATAAGAAGGTCATTAACAACTCTCACCAAGGCAAGCTGAGAAATGATCCCAGGTGTAGTGCTCTAAGAAGCACAGTCCAAGCCCATAAAGCTCTGTGTAAACCCAAAACCTACAGTCAATTGCTCAGTAAATTGGACAAAATAAAGGATTATTAAATTCCTAAACAGGTTTTTTGAAAAAAAGTATTTATTTCTTGATAAACCCAATGTGTCCCTCCTAGATATAAATCAAGGAAAATGAATAAAGGATTTGTGTTTTTTGCCTATGTGTATTTTATTTTTGGGACTGAAAAACCTCATTGATTTGATCTTTGGGGAGGATGATTTCAGAGGAATATTTTATGTCCACCTTGATTGGATTAACCTGAAGTACCCACGCAGTTAGGTCTGCTGTGTATTAAATCCAAACCTTTTCAAATAAATTTCATTCTTCTTTTTCTGCCATCCATCCATTATTCCACGTTCTGGATAAATTAAAGCACTTCATGTATTCCATAATTTTGAATTTGTGTCTAACTTGTTAACCTGAACAAGTGTGGTTCATTACAGTGAGCGTAGTCTCTACCAAAAGAAACTGTGAAGTAAAAGGTAAATTAATGGCTTGTTTTAATTACTTAAATACTTAGAGGCTCCTGTTGTTAATTTGACCCTTGCTGCTACACCAGTAAGAGAAGAGTGGCACAATTTCCTAATATCCTAGACACAGCAAGCAGGGTTACTGTATATTGCTGAGAGGGATAAAAACTACTGGTAATTTTCCGACATGTGAGATGTTTTACTTTTTATCTTAAAGTTGCAAGAAGAAGTACAATGTGGACACTGTCTAGACAGTATTGCTGGCTTCCCACTGTAAATCATAGGTGCATATTTACATCAGACTTATTTCAAGCTGTAGTTACAGTTCAATTCATTGCTAGTTAACAGCAACAAATTTGCTGACAATTTTTCTCCATTTAAAATTCCTTTCAGCTCAGTCTCCATCATGATTACCTTATGTACACAGTCAATATCAGCAACTGATTTGAATTCCAGTTTCTACAAGCAATTGTGGTCACTTTGTTACACCAAGTCTTTTAGTCACACAGCAGTAGTTACCAATAGTAAACCAAGCCATACAGAATGGCTTTGACGCCAGGTGAGCCAATGTGTGAAATAACCTTACTGGAAAGGACTGGGCAACAATAATGATTAAAAGCAATGAGACAGCAAGGTAATGAAAGAAACAGAACATAGTCATTCATACTGTACCTGGGGTTGTCAAGTATAATCTGAGCTGTATTTCACATGTATTTGTTTCTGGTCTGGTAAATAATTATAGTTTATTCTTCAATTTTGATCAGAAAGTTTTATATTACAATTTATAAGCTTTTTGTGAACATCAGATTTCTAGAAGTGTGTCTGAACAAAAAGAAAGTCATTGTCACTTCTTTTTTTTTCTCATGTTTTTATTATTCACTGATTAATTGTGTGTAGTATCATTTAGGTTGAAGCTGACAATCAGACCCATACTTTCACACTCCATGATGCAAATTTATTAAATCAAAATTGCTTTTGTGAAAGTGCTCACCGGCTATTCAAACCACAAACTTCAATTTTTACGATACGGAAATAATGTTTTTCTGGAATTATGAATCAGCGCAGATCTTCAATAATGAGCATGTCTGTGCACTAAATATTTTCATTCTTGCATGAAGGTCTTAGAAATTATGTGATTTTTTATAAGTTTCATAAAGTTAGAAAAATATTCAAACAACTTTTTATGGTACCTTAAACATAAAATGGTATATTACCTTTCTGTATGGTTCAACTACAATTACGTTTTAAATTCAAACCTGAAATGATGGAAAGTACAATTAGGAAACTCACTGGCTACATTTTTGTTGTTCGTGGAGTATGTAACTTAAATGAAACCTTTTCTGAGGCAATCCAGCAAGGCTTAAAAATAGTATGGATGCTTACAAAAACATGTAGGTATGAAACCCTGGATTTTTAAAGACAGACCACCATCACTAACTTTTAACTTTAATTTGTATAATGAGAAAAAGAAGTCATATACAGTACATTGTAAAAGAATGTTATATTTTAAAGTTTTTATACAAAACTAATGGTCACAATAAACATGTATACTGTATATGAAGATGGCTAAATATCAGTTAAATCAGCAGAGATACTGTGACACACAAGGGATCAGCGTTCTAGAGCTGGGTCTTGGGAAAAACAGAGCACAAATGCACCTATAAGAAAAAACTAAAAAATGCTCTTTTGTACGGTGCAAGAAAAACCCCAAACAAAACACAAACCCTAAATGCCCTTTGAACTCTACTTACGGTTCATCAGTGCCCTTTCTAAAAGTCACTGTGCAGCTAAGCTCCTTACATTCATCCATTTTCTATTCACGTTATCCATTAGAGGGTCGCAGTGAAGCTAGAGCCTATCCCAGCAAGCACCAGGCACAAGGCAGGATACACCCTGGACAGGACGCCAGTCCATCATAGTAAACACCGTACTCGTTCCCAAAAAATAAAGGCTGTCTCTCACAAAGCTACAGTGCCTGGGTTTGTCAGCCAATTTGATTTTTTTCTCTCTTCTATCCCTCTTGTGCTCTCTCTCAGACAGCAGATGTCGACCAGCGCTGGAAGACTCTAAAATCCTGATTTTTACATTTTAATCAAGCAAATCTTCTTCCGATTGGTCGGGTGACTGAAAGCAGCAGATCATTCAGCACCATCTTGTCTGAATTTGCCATCTTAACGCCTTATACATAGTAAAATGTTCTGTTTATATAAGTATTGAGCCCTAAATCAGTACTTGGTAGAAATACCTTTGGCAGCAATTACTCCTGCAGAAATTCTGAACAGATTGGGATAGTGTAATATCCATTCTTCCTGGTAAATTTGCTCCAGTCCTGACAATTAGTTGGGTGGTTGATGGACTACAATCAACAAGCTTTGCCATTGGATTCAAATCAGGACTTTAATGAGGACAGTCAAGGGCAAGAATTTAATAACTTCTCAATTAATTTGTCAGGTTCTGTGAACAGTAAGAACATTAATTGACACACATAAAGCACCTTATAGTGTATTTAGATTTTTATAAAGCTTTTGATAAAGTTCCTTTAAAACGATTAATTCTCTAATAACAGTCTGTAAGGGTTTGGGGAAATGCATGTGAGACGTGGTTAATGTATAGAAACAGAGAGAGGATGTCACTGAAAAAAAGAAGTGGGAGCAGGGCAGCAAATGGAGCCCCAACGAATGAGGTGGGTTTCATTGTTTGTACTGCTTGCGGGGAGGCCAACTTCACGGAGCACAGCAGCTTGGAGGTTATGTTTACTGAGTGATGCATATAATGGCCAGTGTTCTTCTTTGTCTACTTCCCTCTCCTTGCAAACAGTAAATTAGACAGCAGTCTTCACAGAACTGAGTGACTGTGTTGGACTAGACTCCTGTCTATTACCATGTAGTCAGAGTTTACATGCAACATGTGTGGAGGTGCCGAGCCAGAAGGGACTGGACAGAAAGGAAACAAGATAAGATAAGAAGGAGATAAGATAAAATCACTTTATTGGCCATATACAATTTCTTGTATTAGGAATTTGTCTTTTTGCATACCCCAACTTGCTCTCCATGGGACACACAGACAGGGAGAGAAGCTGGGGGTCAGAGCTCAGGGTCGGCCATTTATACAGCGCCCCTGGAGCAGCTGGGGTTTAGGGTCTTGCTCAGGGGCCCAACAGAGAAGGATTCCTCTGACGGCCGTGGGATACGAACTGGTAACCTTCAAGCCACAGATACTTAGCCACAGAGCCACAACACCACCCCAGATATAACACTAGGATATAACAATTTCCCTATGGGATTAATAAAGTATTATCTATCTATCTAACAAGTAGTTCAAGTAGGCAGCTGTGTCAGCATGCGGAGGCTGCAAAGGAACAGGTAGCGGGTTTCTTCCTGATGAAAAGAGAAGAAAGGAAACACAACGTTTCGGCTGTGGAGCCTTCTTCGAGTGTGAGGAAGACAAGGTAGACGGCGAAGATTAAATAGCACTATCACTTCTAAATCCCACTGCTAACACCATAAATGTCACAGTCTCATCCTTCAAAAGTTTAGAGGCATAGATGGAATGCAGCAATAATAATGGCACAGCCACAATTGCATAGAAGTGCACAGGTGTTCATTGTCAAGAACTGTGTTCCCAAAGTCCACGCACAAAAAAACCACTGAAAAATACAAACTAACCAAACAGAAAAAAAACACAAAGATGTAGTTATAAGAATATATACATTAATCGCTTAAAAAAGTTTTTTGAAATAAACTTTTCTTTAATAAACACACAATTTAACAATCAACATATCATTAAAAAAATTAAATGCCATGAATCCCTTTGCGTACATAAATATTTTTAAGAAGATACTACCCCCTCATGTCGATCCACGCATGCGCAGACCTGGAAACTTATTTTAATCTTTTTGTGCACCCACAAAATAAGCAAAGCTATCCCTGAGATTCCCGAATAGTTCAAGTTTGTGTTTGCAACCAGTTTTATCGTCTTTGTTTAGATAGTGAATTGTTTGCCTATGTGTATTTGTGTACGTGTGGATACCTCCCATGTGCCAGGTGATTTGGAAATGGAGTCTCCAGTAACATTTGTTCACAAATTAATTACTGCGTTTAAAAGTAATAATTGTCTCGTATAAATACAATACTTTTCTTTTTCTCCTTGGCGCTAATAAACTTACTTAGGGAAAGGTCACTTGAAAGTGAGTCTCAACTTTTAGTTTTTCAACACAGTTTTCACATAATTTTACATTTCACTGTACAGTCACTCTGGGCTTCACAGTTTGAAATAGGTGGCATGATGACCATTTTGCTTCCTAATCATCAGTGTCACTATACTCAGAAAGATAAGTAGCCATCTTCTGATTTATGTCTCTCAGCTACTTCTTTCTGTACTTTTTGATAAAGCTCATTGATCTTCGTGGTCAGTTTGTTTTATTATAATGGAGAACTGTGGGTTGAAATTCAATAACAGAACGTGCAGGGACAGATGGTTTTACTTTGAAGTCAAGTTCAGCTACTTTGCTCAAAGACAAACCATTACACAATCACAAGTCTTTCAAACTATTCTGTTGCACCTGATCTGATTTGGGGTTACTGTAGCAAAGGGTTATATATGCAACTGTTAATCTTCTAATTGTCTTCACAAATCAAATGTATGTAATACCATCAGCATTTTTCAGTTAAATCAGTCTGGAGTAAACTGTGTTGATTCTAAGCATTAAGTCCTATTTGAAAATGACACAATTACGAGCTTAGACAGCAACAAAATCTGGAAACTTTGCAGTGGGTGTGAATGCTTGTGGAAGGCACTACAGTATATATGGGTACATCCTCTGGAAGGATTTGTTTAAACCAGATTTATTGGGGAGAGAGAAAAAAATAGCACAATGAATATAGCAGATCCTTTAAAATTATGAAGTATAAAATACAGTACCCAAAGTGCCCATGTATTTTATTAGATTCCTCTGATTATTAACATTCAGATGGTGTGGAATTCTACAACCAGAGATATCATATTACTATATAGTTTAGAATTCCAATGTCTCTGTTAAACATTCCGAAGATACTCAGAGCCAAGAATCTGGAAGAACAAAATAAAAACATTTGTGTTTTCCTGTCTCCTGAGAAAAAACAGCAGGGAAATAAGAAGGCAAACATTTTGCAAGAGACCAAATTGGATGTGAATACTAATCTTTTTAATTATTATGAGAGATTCAACAGGTACTGTAGCTGCCAAATTATTTTGATTCACTCAGCCCATATAATTAGTTTTGTGACAGTGAGCAGACCGGATACAGGAAGAACTATGGACATTGGGGATAAAGACCCTCATCTCAAAAACAAATAAAGCAGAAGACGGGAATCTCAGTTTTCAATAATTGAGTTTTAAGCAGTCCTTTCATTAAAATGCTCCCATTACCAGAACATTACCAGTCTTCTTTTTATTTAACATCCCTTTATTTCCTTTATTTCATCCTTGGAGATGCTCGTTTCTGTAACATTAAACTATTAGTTCAGCTCAGTATGTTTAAAACAGTAAAATTCCATCCAGATTTATTGTATTTGCATGATAGATGGATAGGTAACTGGAAGGCATTGTAAAATATCAGAAAACAAACTACCTTTAGGGAATATTGTAATGTTGGTTAGCAAGCTATATTTCTGGAGCAATGTAAGCAGTCAATATTCTGTCAGGAGAGTAAAGAAACAAAAATACTCCACAGACTGGATGTGATTCAATACATTTAAGTACTGCATGTGTTTTTATGCTTTTACTGTGGGGTATTAAATGCATTCTGTTGACATATCTGAAAGATCACACACCTGTTCTCTCTTCAAACTAAAAGTTGTTGCGTCTTCTTTTTGCCCTTAATTATTTTGGGAGTGGTCTGTGGCCTTTAGCTCTGGAGACCCTGGGCTGTACAGGAAAGTCAGGTATCAACTGAAAAGGCCATCAGGCATGCGAAAAGAGACAACAGAGACAGGCTTGAATCACAATGTGGGGGCATTAACACAATGCGCCTCTGGAATGGCCTGAGGGCTATCACTAATTACAAAGGACAAGTGGGTGTTATAACAACAGGTGATGATTCACTGCCTGACCAACTAAACAACTTCTGTGTGAGGTTTGATGCTCACAACACGGACCCTTCACACAAAACGCCCAGTGAGCCTGGGGAATCTGTGCTGCTGCTGTCTGAACAGGAGGTACGGAGAGCTTTCGGAAAGGTGAACCCACGCAAGGCTGCCGGCCCTGATGGTATCCCCTCCTGTGTTTTAAAGGCATGCAGAGCGAGGCTGGCCCTTGTCTTCACTGTAATATTTAACTATCCCTGTCTACTGTCCCACTGTGCTTCAAGAGGACTACTATCATGCCACTGCCTAAAGCACCCAAGGTGTGATGTCTGAATGACTACCGCCCGGTGGCACTCACCTCAGTAGTCATGAAGTGCATGGAGAAACTGGTGATGGGACATATCAACAGTATAGTCCTGGACCCCCTGCAGTTTGCTTATAGGAATAATAGGTCAGTGGATGATGCTGTCTCACTGACCCTTCACACCACTCTTGAGCACCTGGACAAGAGGAACACCTATGCCAGGATGTTATTTATTTACTGTACTTCAGCTCAGCCTTCGACACAATTGTGCCAGGCAGGCTGCTGGTCAAACTCAGGGATCTGGGCCTCAGCAACTCCATCTGCAACTGGGTCCTGCACTTCCTGACACTGACAGGCAGACCTCAAGTGGTGAGGATTGGAAACAAAACCTCATCCCCTCTGATCCTCAGTACAGGGGGCCCCCAGGGCTGCTACCCGAGCCCACGGCTGTATTCTCCATTTACACATGACTGTGTGGCCAGATTTAACAGCAACCGCATCATCAAGTTTGCTGATGACGCCACTGTAATCGGTCTTATCAGCAACAATGATGAAACCACCTACAGGAGCGAGGTAGCAGAGCTAGTGGAGTGGTGCCACAACAACAACAACACACTTAACACATTTAACAACAACAACACACTTCACATCACACTTAACATCGGCAAAACAAAAGAGATTATAGTGGACTTCAGGAGGCAAGGAGGACATCACACCCCCATCATCATTCAGGGGGCTCCAGTCGAAACTGTCAGCACCTTCAGGTTCCTCAGTCTCCAGATCACTGAGAGGCTGAGCTGGTCAGAGACCACTGCTGCCATCCTCACTGAAGCCCACCAGCACCTTCACTTCACTTCCTGAGACAGTTAAGGAAGTGGGGGATGAGCAAGGCACCACTCACCAATTTTTACCGTAATAGTATTGAGAGTGTCCTGACCGGTGGTATTATGGTACACAACAGAGGGTTGTGTGGTCCGCGCAGACAATCACTGGGACTGAGCTATCCTCCATCGACCAGATATATCTCAACAGCTGCCACAACCGGGCTCAAGCTATACTTTGGGACCCAATTCACCCTGGCCACGATCTATTTTTGCCCGTGGGTTCTGGTAGGAGGTATTGTAGTATCAGAACACTGATGAACAGATTCAAAAACAGTTTCTTCCTCCAAACAGTCCACATCTTAAACAGCTCAAATTAGCACCTGCACTTTAAGGTACTGCACTGTTTGCACTTTGTCCTGTCTTGGCTGTACTATAATGTCTATTGTCTAAATTTATTGTCCATGTCTGTTTGTCATTAGTGCCTATTTTTTCTCTAATGTTACTGGGTACAGCTGAACAAGTAAGCATTCCAATACACTTGTTGTGTATGGTAAATAAAGAAATCTTGAATCTTGAATCTTGAATTTCTACTATTTCCTACCTTTCATAAAGTCATGACTAATATTTTGGCAGCCAAGACACACAAAATCCCCATAGCTTACTCGCATCAGTCAATCAGTAAAACAACTGCAATCAAGTCAAACTCGGTAAGGTAGAGAAATACTCTTTCTCCTGGAGTGCCAATCTGGTAATTTAAAAAATACCCGCAAAATCAAATTCTGTGACTACTAGACATGTTTAAATTAGTGGGCAGGTTTTCTACATGCCATAGATGTATGAATATTTTTAGATGTATTCATTTAAAGATTTTGCTATAGGGCTTCCAATATCACAAGTTAATGCTTTAGGTACAATTACAATTTGGTAGCGAACATACTTCAAATGTTGATACAGTTGTCATTATATTCTTTTCTTAGCATGTCAAAAAGCTTTGTTCATGATAACAATCTTAAATCTTGAGTCTTAAGTCACGAATTCAGAGTTTTCTTTTCTAGTGAAAAAGACTCTTGTGGTGATTTCCAGAGTAGTGCAGAAGCTTTCAGCTCCAAATATCAGACCTGTTTGCACCTGCTGTCCCTGATCAAATAAAGAGCTTCAATTTTGTTTGCTGGTTTTGTTGGATTTCTAGCCCATTTGAAAAATAATCTGAATGATTATGAGACTAAACTAAAAACAGAAGAAATCATTAGCTGTTAAATGACTGTAAAGCAAAAAGTTATTACCTTGTAGTGCCATCTAGTGTTTAAAACAGCTGGTATTGTTTTTCATTCGGAATGATCGTTTTCTCATTTTCATAAGCAGCCTTGCGTGATGCCAATTGTGTTGCTGCATTTAAAACCTTTACTTTATTAATCTGATTTTGCCACAAGTCTCAAAAGGTTATGTTGAGTTCAATATTAATTATTACATATTGAAAGCAGACAGTTAATTTGAAAAATGATTTAAAGTTCACAAATCAAATGAACAAATCTTGTGGTATACTGTACCATGTTAGCAATTACTCAGTCTGTAAAATGGATATTTCCTTTGTTGGTGTCATCTCTTTAGGAAAAAACAGTAAGGGATTAAGAACAGAAGTCATGTTACAGGGACTCCATGTTCACAACAACAAAATAACAGCAAACAGCCATGGAATGATAAATTCTTCAAGGCACAGAACCCACTCGCCCTAAATATCAATGTATTATTTTTTTAAACTGGTCCTTGGAGCCTTAATGCATTTGCAGACTGTGTTCTGGGCATTACATCTGACATGTATTGATTGTTAAAGTGTATGTACCGGATCTTGTGAAGTCAGAAAAGAAGTAATAAAAGTGTCACCATTTGATTTAAAAAGAAAATAACCTTTCCACGGGAGCTTAGCTTTTGAATTAATGTAACATCTTTATCAACAGCCTCACCAAGGGCTTGATTCCGAAAACCATTTTAATTGCACTAGTAGCCCTGCTGTCTCAGTGTAAGCGTACAACACAGTTCCACATTAAAGCTCTGAATCAGTGTTAATTGGGGTCAAATCATTTCCGAATCCCATCCCTACTCTTCTTCGTGGCAGAGACTGGGATTTCTGTGTTCCTCTCCCTTACAGTTCCCTCAGCACAACCCCAAACTGCAGAATGTTACATTATCTGCCATTCAGACTAAACATGTCCTCAGCATGTTTGCCCTTGAACAGATAGTACTGTTATGCTCCTTTCAATATTTGAGGTCTTGTTAAATAGTTTCAGTTATGTTTGGATGTGTGTACATCTGTGCATGAATGCAACAGGGGGCATCGCCGGAGCTGTCATGGTACTGTTCGGCCTCAGTGCGTGCTCAGCTGGTGTAGCCTCTTCTCCAGCTTCCTCACTTCCAAGAACAATAAATTGACCTTAATGAGTGGCTGTGGCAGGGCAATTTAAAGAAGGGGCTGCAGTTATAGATGACCTGCCATTAGAGGCTGCTGTACAGCTTTTTATCTTTTTTAAATAGAAACAGTGGAGATTAATTATCTAATGTACTATTGGTGAAAGGTTTAGAATTTTCTATTCTTACATGGGTGCAGTTTTTGTATGGTACGTAAAGGCTGTGCCTGGAGAAGAAATTTTCGAGTTTAGCTTTTTGTTGTTTTATCTGGGAAAGACAGCTGTAGAGCCTCTTGGACTTTATGTTGGGTTCGCCGTACTGTACCACTTAAAAGTGCTGTGGGTCCACCAAAAATAACACTTTTCTTCAAGAGGAAAGACACCACTTGATATGACCACACGCTCAACTCCCTGAATCAAACAGCTGCTCGCCACCAGACCAGCCATAACCAGTGAAGTTCATTCGAAGGAAGGCTGGTGATTGTACTGCTGACAGGGTTGCAGTGACCAACTACTGTAGGTGAGAAGTCTCAGCAGGGAGTTTAATTTTAAAGGAGAAACAGAAACACAAAGGTAACATACTGCCCTCTCCCAGCACCTCAACTGAGACTGCATAATTGCACAACTCGCAGCGCACTAGAGCTCAGCAGGTGTGAGTCTGGTCAGTACCTGGATGGGAGACTCCTGGAAAAACTAAGGTTGCTGCTGGAAGAGGTGTTAGTGGGGCCAGCAGGGGGGCGCTCACCCTGCAGTCTTTGTGGGACCTAATGCCCCAGTATAGTAAAAAGTAAAAAGGCGCTGCCCTTTGCATGTAACATTGAGGTCCTGTCTCTCCATGGTCATTAAAAATCCCAGGGAATTTCTCGAAAAGAGTAGGGGTGTTTCCCAGATTACCTGGCCAAATTTCCCCCTGGTCTTTATCAATCATGGCTTTCTAATAATCCCCATCTCTGAACTGGCTTCATCACTCCGCTCTCCTCCCCACTGAGAGCTGGTGTGTGGGGAGTGGACTGGTGCACTCTGGCAGCTGTCGCATTATCCATGTGGGGCTGCACACTGGTGATGGAGGAGGTGATCCCCATTACCTGTAAATCGCTTTGAGTGGGGTGTCCAGAATAGCGCTATATAAGTATGTATTCTATATAAGAATTTATTTGATTAAGTTCTCTTCTTTGCATGCAATAGCACCCCAAGTCCACTGGAACTATGAAATGAGATACGTGGGTCAATTAGCTACTAGAAAACCAAATGTGATAGAGATAGGGCCAGATTGTGTTTTTCATTACCTCTCTTTACCTCTATCAAGTGATTGATATGTATTTGCCGTTCTTTAACACCACCCCCACACATACGCACCCATCAAGAATTAATTTGGCTATGTACACATTGTGGCCTTCAGATATAGTATTAATGAGTTACATTAATTTTTGTTTTACATAAGCTGTCCGTGAAATCTCATTATATGACAGTTCACATAAACTGCTGCACAAATGTTCTAATTAGATGTCATAATTGCAATGGTTACCATGGATTTTTTAATTATAAATGTAACACTATAGGCGATGTGTCCAGGGTGTACCCTGCCTTGTGCCCATTGCTTGTCGGAATAGGCTCCAACTGGATGAAGCAGTTAGAAAATGGATGATTGTAACGCTCTGTAGCTGCTATTCCCAGTGTTCTCCACATCCATTTTTAAGGCTGGATGATTGGTATGGGAAGTGTGCTGATGGAGGATTTTGCAGTCCTAAAGTGGATACAGCAGAAAATAAGCTGCTATATTCCACTTCTCGCAGAGTGTCTTGGTGGCGGGGGTAGATCACTTTCCCCCTGTCCTCCAGTGGGAGTCTGTACAACCTGCAGAAGCCTTTTGTTCACAAGGGTTTTCTCTTGAATTGCAATCTCAGTCAAAAAGGAAAGTAAAAAGCATTTCCATACACGCTATCTGGATGCTGAACTCTGCATTGCAAGATTAGAAGTGTTTAGTGTACTGAAGCTGCGCAGTCAACCCTTGGGGCTTCTTGAGGTATCCAGGCTCACATCAGCTCCACACATTTCCTAACTGCTTTATCCAATACAGAGTGGCGGAGCCTATCCCAACAAGACACCAGCGCAAGGCAGGATATACCCTGGGTGGGAAGCCAGTCCATTGCTGGGCTCACACAAACACACTCACACCAGGGATGATTTTCTCATAATCTAATTAACCTTCCCATATGCCCTTAGACTACTTAGGGTGGAAAATGGAGGACCTGACAGGAACCCACACGAACATGGGGAGAACATACAAACTCCACACAGACAGCACCCCAGTCATTGAACCCAGAGTCCCAGCACTGGGAGGCAGCAATGCTGACCACTGCTGCCCAGCTCCACACTCTTCATGTCCAATTCAGAAACGCAAACATGGCACAGAACTGACAGCTGAGGGACAGGCTTGACTAAAAGCCATGAAATTTTGTTTTGAGCTTTTGTATCGTGAGGCCGAGTCACAGACTTGTGAAAAAAGAAATAAAGGCTGTGTACAACATGGTGGGCAGACATAGCCACAAGCAGAAGTCTCAGCGGTAACCACATTAAAATGAATGCCTCTGGCATTCTAGTTGCCTTGTTGCTGGTTTGACAAGCCTTCTGAGCTGCAGGAAAGGCCTGTGTTGTGCTTGGCGTTGAGTCAAGTGAAATTGAAGTGTAGCCTACAATTAGGAGAGTTAACAACAACATGATGTGATAATAAAACATGCAAGATGATTTTCAAAGAACGTTTCCTCTAGAGCAAAGCTTGCTCTTTGTTTTCCTAAAGTAACTGCAAAAGATTAAAGAAGTATATCTAACTGGAGACAATGTACTGTAGGAATGGAAATGGAAGATCATTAGCATACTGCCTGCACTGTTTCTCTTAAATGTATTTTTAGAAAATCAGCTGAACTTTGTCTGGAGCACATTTTGTACTTAGCTACTGTACATTGTTTGTTAATATAAGAGCCAGTAACATTTGTTGTAGCTCTGTTTTTATTCTACCAGCAGCACGAGTAGATGATTATTCTTTAGCACTCGAGAAGTCATATCTCATCCCACAGAAGTGAGTCCAGAAAGAGGCAGATGGCATAAGTAGAAACAATGAATTAATTAAAGTCTAGGTTCTTCTCTACCTGGAACTATGATATAGTTCACCGAAAAGGGAAACTAAGGATCTTTGTACTGGAACCTTTCCATAGACACATTTTATTGTGTTATTTTGCATTTTCTGTGCTTTATAAACTCACAAATAAATATAGATAGGAGATAGGAGGGTTCAACTCTGGAAGAAAAAAATGTTTTTATTATTATTAATATTCTTTTAATCAGAACGCTTCACAACATACTGCTTTGTCAGTAATAAGGGTAAAAAGTTTTTCCTCAACATTTCAGCAGGCACAATTCAGAGCAGACAGAGTGTGAGTCCACCCAGCAAGTCTTTGAAGGAGAGCTCTGTGCTGATGAAATGAATCTCACTTACCTTACTCACTGTAGGTATGTAGACATGCTCAGGTAAACAAAAGTCTTCAGGTTGCAGTAGTTAGGGTCCTGTACTTGCAAGTGGTAGATTTTGGACACAGGTCCTGTGGTGAGACACTGCAGTTATATCCTCAAGCAAGGTACTGTACTTCACTGAATTGTTCCAGTAAAATACACAGCTGTGTAAATGGATGCAAATATAAGTTGCTAAGTGTCATCCAAACAAATAAATATAAATGTAAATGTATTAATTCTGCATCTCATTTCATTTATGTCTGCTTCTGTTCCAGATTTTGTAAACCTTTTATACTTTATATCAAAAGAAGTATACAGTGTAATATTAAAATGACTTGTGTTTTATATGGTGTTTTCTCTAAAGCAGTAAAATGACATGTATAAAAATAAGATTTCACGTGTTTAGTGGTTCAGATTACATCCTCAAAATCTTTATCAACATGCAAAACTTGATTGAGAGTATTACTATCTTGGTTACTAAACGACTCAGGGAGAAAATTAAAGAAAGAAATCGTTGTAAAATATTTAGCTAAGCTCTTCCTCTGCCTAACACTGAGTCTCCAATATTTATAACAACAAAGTCTGTCCTCTGAGCCTGAAAATAAATAAACCTGGCAGCAGAGTCTGCCTTGAATTGACATATAATTTATTAAAAAATGAAAGGTGAGGAGTCCTGTACGGAATGATCTTGGAACAGGCTGTTCTTTGTGTGTTCCTATGGAGACAGTGGAGTTATATATTCAGATTGCTGCCACTCAGTGGCCATTGTACTTAGCAGATTAGTGCTGTGTACTACACGGTATCTGTGGCTTTCAGCATTTGACTTTTTAAAGGCTGGTTCGTAAAGCCTGTCCTCTGAGTCTGCGCTGCTCATTGCAATATCTCTGGCTTTTGTTAACACACTATAACATCCCTGCAATATCGGGCATTGAGTCAGCTGCCTTCACTGGAACAGACAGGAGATTGGATTGTTAGACACCAGATGGTATTTGGAATTTATTGGCCATGTTAATCTATTTTCCTGGTGGCAGGTTTCATTAAATTTGAGGTCTACCTATATTTATTTCTCTAACTATATTCAACTGAATTCCATATAAAAACTTGAAAATATTATTACCAGTGACTACAAATAAGCTTTTGTAGTTTCCCGTTATTATTTTTTAATAATGCGCATGTTAGATGAGGGCAGCGCCATTCTCTGGAAGTTTGCAGCCCTTGGGTCCTCATTACAATTCTGGACTAGGGCACAATCTCCAATGACATGCTGGCTGGGTTAATGGGAGTGGCGCAGTTGTTCCCATGTGCCTGTGCCCTGTGACAGGCTGGCAACGAAGGCGTAGCGCCATCTAGTGCTCTGAGGGACCAAGACCCTCCCCAGGAATAAGTGGCTTCCTTACAGCAGGTGGATGGATCTTAGGTGATTCTCATCGAACTCTTCTTTGACTAAAAGAAAATATGATCTCTGCAGGGCTGCTCCCTGGGGACGTTCAGCTGGGAGGTCCCCTCTCCTTTTCTGTGTTGAATTCAGGATAGTAACACCATCACAGCCTAACGCTTAGACTCCAGTTTCCCTCCCCCAACAATCAAGTTGATAAACACTACCAGTCTTCCCTGTAAGGAGCACAGTCAATTCACCTACACACAGTAATCAGCCTTTCAGTTGTGCCATTACAGAAAAAAGCCACCAGATTCTCCTTATTTTTTCCCAGTCCAAGATGCAGTGGCAATCTCTGCAGCTGTGGCATGCTGCTCTTGCCTCTTGCACTCATGTGAGCAGACGCTGTCCACTAGCACAGAGGACCTTAAGGATCAGGGGGTCCTTCAATGATCTGCAAACTCCTCACCACACCAGCCTGACAGCCCATGTTCCTCCACCACAGTGGCTCCACATTCCACCTGCTGGGAATGGCTGCCCAGAGGAGCTCCACAGTGACCTGTGGGCCTGACCTTTCAGGGGCTCTGTTAGAGACTGGGGGTCAGGAAGACACACACCACACCACTCCCCCACCACAGAGTTAAAGTCATCCAGCGGGACCCTTGCAACCCATATCTCCACCCTCCTGTCCAAGCACTGGGAGCCTTGATGGAAGTGTTTGTAAATGAGAAACCAGGAGGCGCACGCTACCAAGTCACGAAACTGAAACCTGAGCTTCTTTCAAGAAAGGGCTGGAGGGGTGAAATGTTCTTATGTTCTTAGGCCTAGAGATTTATCACAATGATGCAGGAGCTTGGTGGGTTGTGTGAGTGCTATTGTGTACAAGAATGGTGTGAGCCACGTTTTAAAAACAACATTCAACATCCTACCCACCTCTGGGAAACCTCTGTGGGTTTTTCTCTACTCAAGCTCTCATGCAACAGGGTCTTTATTTTTTCTCTGATTTATATACCATGTGTGCTGCTGGCCCAAGCTTGCTTAAAACTTTCTGAGAACCCACTGAAAGTTTCTTCTCAGTTGGTCACAGTGAATTTTCCCATTAGCTGTAAAACAAAGAAAGAAACTGTTCCCACAACTGCAATTCACTAACAATTATGTCTTTAATTTTCCAATTACCTAGGCATACAAGATGTAATTGTGTGACTTCAGATAAACCATTGTTATTTATTTATGGATATTTTTAAGCTGTAGAAAGTGAATTTGTGAAACCTGTTTTTTCCCTCTGGCCACAGAGAAATATAATCATCCAATTGGCTTCCCTATCTTCAAACTGCTTTCTCCTGAATTTATAAAAATATCATCAGACAATTACACTTTCCAGATACCTCCTGTGATTGTGCCATGAAAAGGTTATGTTGCAGTTAGCCTTAGCAGTTTAGAAAATAAATTATTTTTGTCATTGCTATAGCAACATTGTTACCGAGAGCAGGAAAGATGTTTTTTTTTAATTTACGACGTTCTGCTTTAAAAGGCAACTGATGTAAAGATGTGATTAGAGTTTTACCAAACATTTTATTTTACTAACTTTAAGAGTTTTATGCCCTGAAATGTAATTATATTTTATTAATCTTTTTTTTTGTTTAAGTGTTATTGTCAGTAAACATACATTTGATATTTCAACCCCTTATTTATTGCACTTTACTGCCTTTCCAAAAAGGTTTAAAAGATGTCCAGTAACATCAACAATGTGGGCTTTAATAAGACTGCCAGCGCTGCTCAGTCAGCAGGATTAATAATTTCAAATTAAAAATTAGATCTCGGTCCCTTTAAATGGACCGTTCTTGCACTCCCTAATCTTACTAGGGAATAAGATTATTGTACTACTGTACCTCCTTAAATTAATTGAACCTGCAGGATTAATCCTGAATGTTAATTAATGTTTGCAATAGCACTGCATTTACATGGCTTACAGTCAACAAATATTGGTCCTCAACAAACCTTAATCTCCCACATTGCTTTTTGTTAGCCAAGGATCATTGGAAGAGGGAGTGTCAAAAATTTTAAACTTTATGACATTCTTCTCCTTAAAATGAATACTTATCAGGCTTGCTAATTTTATCTTATTATTATCTTTCAAAATCCAGTCCCTTCTGAATGACGTAGCCCCTCCATCAAGGACAGAGGCCTTGGCAAGTCCATAATTGTTCAGGTGTGTAGACGTCTGTGACCCTGTGCACCGTGCACCCTGCCGCTGTGTCTGTAGTGCTGTTAGGACCATATCCTGCCTGTGGGGCTGATACATGTGGATAGTAATGACCTCCTTAAACACAACAGCCATAGTTCGGAGCCTAGACTGTGTAACTGTTTAGGTTTTAACATTGGAGTAACTCAACAATGCTCATTCTCTTCTGTGTTTCACGCTTTATTGCAGTGTAACATAGCATTAATGCTGTAGAATAGCTCTTTTCCATCACAGGCCCATGCACAGTTTAGATACTGTGAGAAGGATGATATTGAGCCAACTTCGAGCCAAACATCTCGAATGTTTGAGAACTTCCATGCAGCTAGGACTATGAGAATTTTTTATCTTCTGTTGATAAGATGACATATTTGATTGGGCTTCCAAATCAAATAAAACAAAAAGCAATTAATATGCATCTCCACCATCCCACATAGCCATGACCCTCAGCTTCTGAGATTCACTCTGAGTTCCTGCGTTTTACCTGAAATACTCTAAAAACACAGACAGCCAGTTGGCCACAGTGGCATCTGCATCAGCAACAGCACTTTCCCAGCTGGCACTATAGATCCTAGTTCTTACAATTTCCATGCAAATGTGAATCCCGTGAAGCCAGAGGTGGGAATAAGAGGGCACTGAGTCACAACGCCAGCAGTCAGAGCAGCCAGCCGGATCCACTCCTGTTGCTGTAAGAGCTCCAGTGGTTTGGCAGATACCATCTTTCACCTACTGTACATCGAAGCATTGCGATTACAACTGTGCTTGATTGCTTCTGAGCCATGTTCTCCCCAAGCGCTTCCTGCAACTTGACAGCAATGTTTGATATCTCCACACTAAACGTAACGAGTCTTCATGGAAGCGTCTTTTCACAATGACAATGTTACGCTATGGGCTGCATACGGCAATAAACCCTGTTACTTGCTAACGAAGCATAGTTTGTAGTTAATATCACTGAATGGAATTTTTAATTAAAAAAAACTATAGTGTCAACTGTTCCATTTTCAGATTCTGAGGTCATTAATGCCTGCAGTTCAGTTGCAGTCCGAAGTGTTTCATAAAGACTGTATTTGTTGTGTTAGGTCTAAATAAGCTCCTTCTTTCTAATGCATCCCTCATTATGAAAATAAAAAGCTACGCCATTGTAAACGAGATAACGAGGGCATTGTTAAACCAATAATTAATGTCAAACAGGATTGCTGCTTCTTCCAAATCCATAAGAATGATCTCAGTTTTGGTACAGTTATTAAACTTATCAAGTAATCAAGATACCAAAATAGGAAGAACGGCAAACAAAAAGCAACAAATGAAACTCAAAAAAAGCTCAAATTCAAGACTGAAAATTCAAGGCAAACTGCAGCCCAATGAGGTTTAATGTATATGTGCATTGTGTTGTAGTAAAATCATAAATTATAAATACAAAATGGGAAAACACTGAGCTAGAAGCCACTAGTTAGGAAAATCTTGGGTGTGTATGTTGACACATAATTTACGTCTTTTAGACAGTGTGGAGAAGCAATAAAAAGGCCAATTAAATGCTAGAATGTATAGTTAGAGGTGTAGCATTTAAATCAAAGGATGTTACGTTATGTTGAAATTGCACGACACACTAAGCTATCCTGACATCTTAATTAATCAATTAAATGGGCTAAGCTGTCCTAACGACCTAATCTCTTTAGAAAATGTTTTTATTTTCCCAAACAGAATAATATCACATTTAGTGAGCAAATTATATATATTTGAAGAGAGGTGTGTAATTCGTTATTAAGAATATTTCCCCTCTCAAGGCTTGATGATGATAAGATCAAAGAAATCATGCATTGTCACGGAACAAGAAAATAGATTTCCACCATGTTGTTTTTACATAAAAGTGCACATT
Source organism: Lepisosteus platostomus (assembly GCF_059453375.1). Lineage (NCBI taxonomy): Eukaryota > Metazoa > Chordata > Actinopteri > Semionotiformes > Lepisosteidae > Lepisosteus > Lepisosteus platostomus. Next base: position 59,424,099 of record NC_142619.1, on the reverse strand, counting down.
TCATATTTTCTTTCATAGATATGTGATCTTGTCAATGTCTCTTTTTATGCTAAATGCCTGATGGGAAATGGGAATCACTGAATTGCTTTTTTGTTCTGACCTTTTCACCTTATAGTGGAATGATACAAGAGGGAAAGAAAACATTCCTGTGACAAGGCTGATGGAGACCAGGAAAAAATTGTTTTCTCACAATCATGTTTTTTGCACCACTTTTGTTTCATCAAGAATTACATGCCTGAGACATTTGAGAAGTCCTGTTAGCACAAGCTGCAATTGCTCTCCAGCTGCTGTCTTTGGGGTACACCAGTTTATTTTAGCTTTCAAACTACTGTTGTTGCCTCTCTTGGCTGGTCATAAAGTGTGAAGCTTTATTTGGTTATAATAACCTGGAGCTGTGAAGGAGATTAATGATCTTAAGCATTAAGAATGCTTCATGCTTTTTGGATTATTGCTGTATAAAATACCCACAGAGATGAGTATTAAGAGATGCAACCTTAATGGAAATGCATTTCATTGTTTTCTTTTAACACGTGTAGAATAATGTGTATGTTTAAGATATACACAACGAAAAATACTATTCCTTTTGAATGGGATAAAATTAATTACTAGCATGATTACAAACAAACACGCTCACCGGCAGGCGGTCAACCTTGAGTGAAAAAAAAGTAGAAATATTATTTCTACTCCACTAGAGGGCAGTGCAGGACAAATATACAATTATTCTCTTCTCAAACGATGTCATTAAAGTTCTTTGTAACATTCATTGCAAAAAGTAATGTATCTGACGCATTTTAAAAATATATTCTGATACTGAGAACTACAATGTAATACATTAGTCATAACTTTAAATCATAAAATGAATAGAAATATACAGCTGTTTAACCTAGTACATGCTCTTTAGTGTCACAGCTACCCATAATGCAAAAACTATTATTTAACGCTTCACATTTAATTAAACCCATTAGTATAATATTTTGTAAATAGACACCCTTAATAATTGCAGACATCTGCAAAACAGACAGATTCGGTTTTAAACACTTAATTAGTTTCTAATATCGATTATTATTTATTAAGGGTATTACTGGGTATTGTCTAACTGTGAAAAACTGAGAACTTCGAAGCTGCTTTCCATGGACAAGAAGGAAAACTGTTATAAAGCAATAGGAGCTGATATCAAGGAAAAGCGTCAATTCATATTCCTTTCTTGGTCTGTAATGGCTAATTACAACTCAAGGTTTTCTTCAGAATGGAAATACAGTATGTCCTCGTCTTACTATATATTCTAAGGAAGGTGAATTATACATGAGCTCATCATTAAAGAACCACGTTAACAGTTTGAGAGGTACAGTACACTTAGTTTTTGTGAATGCAAATACAAACTCTTACAATTTATCAAATATCTCAAGTGTGACAGTAAACAAAGGCCTGTCTTTTTCAAGTCCAAATTTCAAAATGTAAACTTCAGTTCTCACTTTATCACTGTACATCAGAAGAAAGAATGTGCCAAGATGAAAGATTGTTTTCAGAAGCCTGCTGTAATCAAGACAGACTTCTCCTGAATCTTTGAATTCTTTCTGAACCATGGTGGGGCATTAAACGAGAAATTGTTCCAGTTTTAGCTCCTGTTGACGCTGTTCTGGGGCCCCTGCCCAGCCAGGAACAGTGGATAGTGACTGGAGGCTTTATTTATAGTTAGAGAAACAGACAGCCTGTGAGTCATGCGTAAAACCCCAGTGAAAATGAACACATCCCAGGCTAGTTGTTTACTAAACCTTTACTGTTTTCTCTTCAGTTTTACAAGAAATATCAATCCCTTTACAACTCCTAAGATGTAAAAAAAATAAAAACTCAGACATTATGAATTCTTACTATTTAGTCACTAAGGTAAAACTCCAATATTTAAAAAAATAATGAAGTCTTGTATTCAAGACAGTACTTAGCTTTTAAGAAGTTGCATAAGCTTTGATGTTGATTGTGTTTATGCTGATCATGTTTAGTCATGTGTCTATTGGTATTGTACTATTGGTGTTGCAGATGTCTGAATTGATGTTGTTGTCCTGCCTTGCACCCGTTGCTTGCTGGGATAGACTCTTGCTCTCCCACAACCCTACATTGGATAAAGCAGTTAGAAAATGGATGGATGGAATTGATGTTGAACATTATTTTGGTAGTGATTTGGCTCATTTGCTAGCAAATAACACCCTATGAATGCACAAAAATCAAAGTTGTTAACTCTGAGGTTTCCTTTAATAAAGAATTTACTGTAAATGTGAGAACAATGAGCTTGAAAGAGCTTTAAAGTTTGTCTGGATTTTTCAGATTAGTTTGACAAAATGTCCTTAACAGGATACTGAATCATGAATTACCTGAATGGACAAGTGATTCTATACCGTCTACTTGAGATAGATACATGCTTCATCGTCGACTGCTGTGAAAATTCATCTTTGGCTTCTCCCATAAAGGTACAAAAGACAAAAGCAAAACATAAAAGACACATAAAATCACATAAAGTACACGAAAACATAACAACAGTACGTAACACATTAATGAATAGGTAAGTAAATAGGTAGTGGGGCGACTATACAGTATTTACAGTACATACATTTATTGAGCAGCTTGATTTCACAGGGAACAAAGGACTTCTTATTAGTGCTTTATTTGAGTTCGGTGCCCTTTGCCACCTCCCTGATGGGAGCGTCGTGGACTGAGAAGAGGGTGCATGGCTGGAATTAGCTGTGGTGTTCCCTGCCAAGGAGCATCAATCCTTACAAGCTGAAGATGAATGTCTACTGTGTACAAAGACATTTCAAAACCTGTAATATTCGATCAGATAACTGTGTGGGCAGACATGTGACAGGGATATAAATATTGTGAAACTGTTAATGCTGCGCCTGCAGATGGAAATTAGAGCATGGCGATTTGACAATTGCCAGAGTAGTTTCAGCGGTGGAGGTAAGATATATGTATTAAATAATTAGTGAAGTGATCCGTGAAATCAGATAGGGAAATGATCAGGGTGGAGATGTGGGAGTGTCCTGGAGAGTAAACCCTGGGGAAAAAGCAGCAGCTGCACACACTACTGTGACTCAATGTCTGAGCTCTGAGGAATGGTTCCTCAGGGCTTAAATACTCAGTGGTGTCCCCTTAACGAGGTTGATAGGCCCGGCCTGATCTCGCTCGAGATGGTCCTGACGAGCTCCTTCCACTTGTGGAATGTGGAAAGGAATCTGGTGCAGGTGCACTGGAGTTCGTCAAGGCATTACAGAAGCAATCTCAATATCTCCTACCCACATTAACAAAAAAGCCATTTGCAGGCGGAATATTCGATCATGGGAAATAACCTGCGAGGGGTATGTGGATTCTATCTGAAAGTTATCCATGCCAGACAGCATGGGAAAGTGAGTGATCGGAATTATCCTCACCTACAGTAAAGGGAATGATTCTTGACTGGCCATCCCAATCTACAGACCTCAATCTAGTCAAACTCCAGAAGGTACAGTAGTTCACAAGCATAAGCCGAAGGATCTGACATAACCAGGGCACTTCTGCCAAGAGGAATGATCTAAAAGCCCCAGCAGGACTGTGAGAACTGCACAGCACCACAGAAGGTGTCTTGTTAATGTCATCCCTGCCAGAAGAGGGTTTACAAAATGTTAACTACAGGGGTGCGAATAAACATCAGCCTTGTGTTTTCTGGACTTTAATTTATTATTCATGACAAGTGTGACGTTTCTGTGTAATCTCTATAATTCTCTATAATCTTATAATATATTTCAGTTTTTAAGCAAGACGCATTATCCAACCCATGCAGTAAATCCTCCTGTTGTCCTTATTTGTCCCTGTGTCTGTGGGCTTGAATAAATGTCATGGCGTGGTCAACAGGTTCTCCTGTATTGCAGCAGAATCCACAGTCTTATACCAGCAGCATGTTGGCATCACACCTGAGCAAAGTGCAGGGCAAATAAAAAATATATATATAACCTGGCAAGTTGAAACAGCTCCCTTTAGATTGATCATTTCAATCTGAAACCGTATTATTTACTTTTACAATAGTCTCTTGCTCAGGTTCGATTCTTTGAACAAAACTATGACGAGAGGTTTGATGGAACGCTCAATTAACTACAGTAGGTGCTGGAAAGATTTATTTACCAAAATAAACTTACTTTGTAACAAATTACAGAAGATAATTAGAAAATGTCAAGACAATTTTAAGTTACTTAGCTACTGTTGAGTCACTAAAGGAGGGTTGAGAGAATCTGGGACAAGCTGTCTAGCCATGCTTTTGTACTGTAGCTGACACCCTGTTTTCTTTCACAAAACAGCTGAGATCCTGGGATTAATTAGCTGGTCAAATCCAGGTGAAATAGACGCCCAAAGTTCTTCCTTTCCTTTGTAAGCATTCAGAATGTACACCCTCCTGTCTCTCATGTTCTGATCATCTTAAAGTGATCATGCTTATATCAGAATTAGCTTGCTGAATTATTCTGGGCTTCCAATGAATAACCATATAATACCACCCAGTGATCCTCAGTATTGGCATTAACATCAAAAAGATGATGTGCCATTGGCATACCACTTTCATGAGTACAGTTCAGCGCAGTGTTGATCATAATAAGCTGAGACTCTGGCCTGTGGGCACACGTTGTTATTGTGGTTGTTGCCGTGGGTAAAGATGGTTGCCACCTTAAAGTGCTCATTGTAACTAAATGACATAATGGCCTTAGAGCCTCGTGTGAGTGCATCTTGTACGTCAAACTGACGTCCGTACCAGGATGTCATATATTTAATAATAATAGAGTTTAACATGTTTTTGTTTGGTTTCTTCCAATGCTGCTTTGATATCTATTTTGATATACATTGCCTCTGTCTTGCCCTAGCTGCAGTTTGGCAGACCATCACAGACATGCAGTTTGGCAGACATGGGCTTTCATTTTATTAATTTGTGTGCTCTGTGAGGCATGAAACCTTCATGCTCCTGAATGTAGGGAAGTGACAAGCCTGCCACCAAGACATTCATCCATTACCAGTGATTTACATGTTCCTATTAAGAGTCAGAGCCACCCAGAGCCTATCCTGGTAACACAATGTGCCTGGCAGGACTGGATGCTGGATGGGACAACTATCCATCAAGCACACAGGGACAATATACAATCTGGACATTGAAATAAATGGCAGCATGTCTTTTGAAGGCATGACACCACTGGAGGACTCATAGAAAAATATGTGACCACAGGAGAAATGTGCAAGATCTACACAGAACGTGCTGCAGACTGGAATCAAACCCAGTACCCAAGTGCTGTGACATACAGTAGTAGAACTAACCATCCTGCTACTGTATTGCCTGCTTACACTTCAGACTTTAAAGATATTCTCTTTTCAAATATTAAAGCCTTAGGACTTCAAGAAAACATGCTTGAAAAGTTTAAATGAAACACATTTAAAAGCTTATTTTTTGCACGGCTGTCTGTTGTCACAGCTTCAGCAATTTATTAAAATGATGAAATAAGAAGGGTAAGTTTCAGGTTGGCAAGTTGTTATTATGAAGTCAAAAATAAACAATACTGACATTAGTCTAAATAAAATCAGACGCTGTTAACTAAAATTACATTGTAAAAAAGCCCATTAGCTACTAGAGGATCAGTTGTTTATACCACCACCAGTTAGCAATATGAATATTGGTAATTGCTAGAAACCTTGCCAGTCAGGCAGCATGGTGGTGCAGTGGGCAGCGATGGGGAGCTGGGCTTAATTCTGGACCGAGGGTGCTGTCTGTGTGGAGTTTGTATGTAATCCCTGGGTTCACATGCTCCCACAGTCCAAATGCATACAGGTGGGTGTTGTTCCCGGTGTGAGTGTGCGTGTATCTGCCCTGTGAAGGACTGGTGTCCCACCCAGGGTGTTCCCTGCCTTGCGCGTGTTGCTTGCTGGGATAGACTCCGGCTCCCCCATGACCCTGATTTGGAAGAAGCACTTGGAAGATGGATGGATTGTTAAATTTAAAATAGGTGTTAATATTTAGTCCAGTTCAAAAATAAGCTCAGATGTATGGCACCAGACTCAGTCATGTGCTGTGGCCTTCAAAATAACATGGAAGTTTCTGTTATTCCTCCTCTTATTTATAAACCATGTCTAAAAATATCTCCTGAGAAATGTCTCTGTTTCAAAGTTAGCCAAAGATTTAAAAGAGAAAATTAGGAGTTCTAAATTGTTCTGATTTGTTGGACGGCATGCCCAAGGCAGATTTTGTTTTACAGGATATTGCTGTTGAGACAAACAAAGCCATCATAAAGACACTTCCTGAACCTGCTATCAGACAGGCCAGGCAGTAGCTGATATTTCAGAGGAAGAAACAAATATAAGTATACTGTAAGTATAAAATCCTGTCTTGTGTTGTGTTTCCTACTGTCATTTAGATACTGTTCAAGAAATGTCAACCTGAGATCTGAATTAGATTCTGAACAAAGGACTATGAAATTATCTAACCAATTCAATCCAAGCAAATTTTAACTATTTTGAATCAAACAAAATTTAAAAATACACACTTATTTGTTACTTTTACATGTATCGACTGTTCACTTATACAGTATATTGGAAGTTAAAAAACTGCAGTGAATTGACCACTTCAGGAAACTTAGTGTTGTGAGGCTGTATAAACTAGCAGTAGATTATATTCAGATTATTGTAATAATAAATTAAGACGTGAATAAATTGAGTTTTCTGATTTATGATTTGTTTTGGAATTTAATCATTAATTCGGTTTATTCATTTAATATAATAATCGGTATTTTGTGACAACCTACTGTACATATTGTAACGCTTACGGCCAACAGGCACTGTGTAAGAGCCGGCGTACCAGAGCAGGTGACGTCACCGCCCTTCCCTGTGATAGCAGGACTACAGTTACTGGGCTGTAGGGAGATCTCTCTTTGGTTTACCAGGCTGGGTCCCTTTTGAGTGACGCGGGAGTCCCGGGTTTGAGCCCCCGACGGTGCTTAGGGGCTCTTTTACAGGGCTATAATATAATAATAATAATAAACTTTATTTTATATAGCACCTTTAAAGGTGGCTTCTCAAAGCGCTTTACAGGATGACAACAACAATAAATAAGAAGAATACACAAGATAAAACACAATTACAATACAAAGAGGAGACCGTGGATGGTGGTACTAAGAAAAGCAGAGGGGTGAAGAATGATGTATAATCAACACAATACATCTTTATCACTAAAACTTTAAAAAATATGCAGTAAAAACACTATTTTACACACTGGAAAATAGTAACTTATAGGAAGCTATGTATAAATATGAGAAATACAGTACATATGTAGTAAAACAGAACGACAGCAGTGCAAAACAAATTCAGTAATTGAAAATGAGTACAAATGAGTCTTTTTGTGGTAACTTACAGATGCTCAGCTCAAATCCAACATCGTGGGGCACAAGTGTGGCTCAATGAGGCATGATGTCCAGTAAATCAGTTCAAAATAAATAAAGGACTTCTGACATCCTGCTGGAATTCTTACTTTTAGATAAAACTGTGAAGGAGAGCAGTCTGAGGAAGCCGAGCTTCGAGGGCATCCCAGGAAATGGAGAGGGACAGGACCAGGCCGTCTGTGTATTTGCATCTAAGTGAAACTGGAGGCAAAAAAGACTGAAGAGTCAGGGAAGACACTGAGAGTCAACCTGCTGAAGAAAACAGGGGACATGGCGGGTTATGAAGGAGAAAGAAGAAACAGGAGTTAAGTGGGAGAAGACCAGTCAGCAGAGGGGCAAACCAGGGTGACGTTCTCGAACCGGACACGAGCAATACAGGGAGCCAGTGTGGTTCAGGAAGGAAAGGAACTCCACGAGGGAAGCCAGGTTCCAGATGATGGGAGTTTACAGATTACCGAGTTACAGTGGAGAGTAGAGCATGTGGCAGAAACAGGGAGGCCCACCAAGGGAGGCTGCAGCTGACCCAGCCAGGCAGAACCAAGCAGAGTCTAACAGGCTGCGAGGAGGGGGTAGAGTCTGCACCTGGGAGCCAGAAGCCACAGGAAGAGCAAGTCAGGGAAGAGATGTGCTGAGAGGAGATATCAGGGTGACACCACGGTCCTCCTGCAGAAGGCAGAGGGCTATTTCCTCAAAGTCTTTTTTTTTTTGCATGGAAATGTGCAATCAAGCTTACACGCAGGAAACAGCCTTGGCTTTTCTTATCAGAAAGAAGGATCATTGGAACAAAAAAAGCATAGATCATTTTCCAGAAAACACTTCCAAATCTGGAGTCTTTAAACAGTCAGTAAATAGTCCTGAGCACAGCCATCTGTTAAAAGCAGATGTTTCACAGTTACAGGGTGTTAATAATATTTCTTTTTCTGTGCCAAAGGATCTTGAAATAGAACAGAACAAGAGGTTTTCTGATGAGGACAATGACACATGTGGTGTCACTTTGTAATATTTTTAAGTAGGATATCTTGGTATGACTAAAACTGAATAATGATATTTGCAAATAGGATACAATGATTTTACCATACTATTTGCATTTACTACAAATGATGCAATAAATAATAACCTAATTTCTTGGTTGGAGAGTTTGTTTGGCATACCTTAAATGATTTAAATCTTACCTTGTTATGCATCAACACTTTATTCCTCTTGGCGATTTAGTTCTGAGGTCAGGTTGGTTATTTGTGGTGTTCCACAGGGCTCAATTCTGTGCCCTTTGCTATGTAAGATTTATGGTTTGTCCTTGGACAAACAGTAAAATTGAATGGTCTGAGTTATTATTTTAATGTGGATAAAAATGGGTCCAGACTGAACCAGACACAGAGGTATCTGCTTCAGTAATCTGATTTTATTTCTGCTGTAAACTCTTGGGTGACACAAAAGGCTTTGCATCTTAATTGTAATAATATCGAGGTCGAATTATTGGGTTAACACCTAAGCTGTAAAGCAAATTAAGCCAACTGAAGGCAATGTGTTTGATATTTGATCCAAAATTAAGAACTGAGAGGAGAGGAAGAATTGTACAGAGTTTTGTAATGATACTTTTTTTCCATTTTAGAACTATTCTCAGCCTGCTCTCTGCTGTTTGTATTGGTACTAATTATTACTAGCTTGGCTGAAACCTTCATCTAAAGCAGCTTTCCATTGCACTCCTTTGCACAGCCCAGTATTTTACTGGAGCAATTCTGAGAAAGTGCCTTGCTCAAGGGTACAACACCAGGACTGCACCTGGGATAGGAACCCAGAAAGCTAATCACTGCTGTAATCACACTCCTCCAAAACTGCATTCAAAAACTCACACCATGTTCAGAATTGGCTGGTTGAATTCTGTCTAGATCAAGGGCACTTTACCATATCACTCCTGTCCTGGAATCCTCTCACTGACAGGATTCAAATTGATATTAAAATAATTCTGCTTATGTTCAAGGCTGTGCACGGCCTGGTTTCTAGGTAGCTGATATTGTATCTGTTTATCCCATTCCACACAAATTTTGCCTACGTGATTGTTGTTTGCTGTGTGTTCCCACTGTCTACAGTATATTCTGTGGGTGACAGGGCCTTTTACAGCCCTGGAACACTGCACCGAAAGAAATCAGGGGTAGCCACATGGGGTGCTTTTATATTGTAATTGGCCTTATTTTTTTAAGAAATGTGATTGTTTTATTGTCTGTATCTGCTTCGTTTGTTATACATTCTTTAATTTTATTGTAACATGTGATGTTTATGTAATGTATAGAGCTTTTAGAAGTGTGAAATAAATATAAAATAACGTTTTGTTTTGTGATTGGTGTTGTTTTGTATATCGCGATTGTAGCAGAAAAGTTCTATGAATGTAGTGTTATAAAAAAACTATTCTCCTAGAAAGATGTTTAATTGTAATTAACTTTCACACGGAGACAAAAGAAATTCAAGTCAGACCACATCAAGGTTGAATAAATCTATGCCCTTCTTACGGTTCCTTCTCTTCAACATTGACTTAAACGATGTATTTGACACTAAAAGAAAAGAGAGAGAAAACACTCACAAGGACTGGAAAGGGATATTCTTTTCATTAAGATTTGGTTGGAACGCAAACAAAAACGTAAATTCATTTACAGGACCGTCAGGTGAAACCCCGCTCAACTGCAGAACTGAACCCACACAGCCAAGTCCTAGGTGGGACTCTCCCAAACTTTGGAATGTTGGACACCACGTGGTACAATTTTACTACTCCATTGATTGGGACTCGTATCCAATCTCGGCACTCCTACCGGAGAAGTTGAGCTTCCCAAACCAATCAGATGGGAAACAGGGCGGGTTGTGTGCCGGCGATGACGTCCTCGCCCCGTTAGATCCCAGGTTTCCCGACATGGCGTAAGAGAGGAAGGGATTAGGGACGGCGAAGGGAAAAAAAAGAGTGTTTTCAAGAACGACCGTGAAAGAAAATCTCGCCGCGTAGGATTTGCTTATTCGAGGAGTCTTGTAAGGATTTTGTGGGTGAGTGTGCTGGTTTGACGTCCAGTGTCTTCCCAAAGCCTTTCATCCGATGAACTCTGTCCGTCTCTTTATCCGTTTTCCAGTTTTTACAGCTTTTTTCGGGTCTCATCTGCAGCACTTCAAACGCGAATTCGCTCGAAACTTTTAATTGCGGCGATAATACTAAATATCTATACCCGTCAGGCGAAGATGAAATCAAACATGTGAACGAAGGTGCTGCAAATCCCAAAACTTCAGTATAAACTAACTTTATTTTTTTAGGTGTAGGGGTAGTCTCTGCCGAATAGCTTTTCACTTAAGGGTTAGTCATTTCTGAAGTTTTCAGCGAAGCTACAAGTCAGATGAAATCTATAATGTCTGTGCCTACACAGTGAGGTTTAATGACCTTTGGTAGTTTTCGTGACAGACTTAATTTGTTTATGCTGTTTTTTTTTTAGCTTGAAAGATTGGACCGAAGTTTTTATTTCTGTGGGTGTCGAACCATAACATGCAAACGTTTTTTTTTTAAATTACATTAAAGGCTACACCTTGTTGGTCTCGCTTTCCAGCGTTTATGAAGTCGCAAATGCGGGAGAATAGACGTCGCCAGGTGTATTTTAAAGTCTAGACCTCTTCTTAAGCAGAAGTGTTGGGTTGCGCACGGACGCTTGGAGGCGGCTATCTGATGAGCGCCGTGCTGTGAGGGTGTTGTACTGCGTGCTGTATTTCCGTATGTTTTAAGCAGGCGTCTGTTAAAGAGAAATGGACCGGGAGAGAAGGAAAATCTGGCGTATTTCTTCTTGTTTTTAACCTGAGCTGCGATATTTCTCTCAGTCGACCCGTTTTTATCCGGTGCGCAATTGACCGCCAAGCCACGGTTTCGCTGGGGTCCTCTGGCCGCCTGGGGCTTTTCAGCTGCTGCGCTCCACGTTATCGGCACCTCCCCAAAGTCTTTAACAAACAGTAACAGTGTCTTTCAGTAGCACACGGAATCCAGTGGTCTGCCTCTGCTTATTCATTTTAATAAAGCGTCAGCGTGTTAATTCTCAATTTACGAAGTTTGGGAGAGCATTTTGCAAAGTCAGACTGGAGGGGTTGGAATATGAAACTCGCCAGTTGCCTGATGTTGTAGCCGAAATAATGTAATTATCATCTTAGTATACTAGGCACAACACTTCTTAAGCCTTTTTTTTACGAGACCTCTGGCAAACCATAGAGGAATTGATGGCAGTATTTAACATTTTAAAAGTATTCCCCCTTCTTATTGGCCACTTCCTAGCAATTTTGTTTTTTGGGTGGTTTCGAAAGACTTCCCCCTAATTTCTTGTGTGTTAAAGGTAACATGGTTCGTTTCAGTTATCGTCATCACTATAACTGTGTATTGGGTGGAAATTACAGTTCCTTCCCGGACCAGACCCGAGACAAACTTGTGAATGTCTCTTACCAGCTGTGCCCTGTTCTTGAACTGTCCCATCACTCTTCTGTGTTTGGTGTGCACTCTGGTCGTGCTTATCATGTGACTGAAAAAACGCTGTTTAAATCGCCGACATGTTTACTGTTTATTACTCTTATTAGCAGAATCCTTTTTCCAACATGCGTTCATTGCCCCGCAACAAACAGTGACCTATAAGTTATTTGCAGTGATAGTATAGATGGTATAAGCAAAAGGTAATCTATAAATATAATAATTCAACATGCAGACAAACCAAGATAAGGTTATTTTACTACAGAACAGTCTGAATTAATCTTTGAAATTGGTCCATATAAATATTATTTTATACTTAATGTAACTATACTTATACTTTATGTAATGTAATGGATAATAGTATTGAAGTGTTCTCTTATTGTCTTGCACATGTACAGACAGTCACCACAACTTTATTGTTCCTCAAGAGCTACTACTTCTTTCAATGTCTTGTTGGTGTGAATGTTGGTGGCTATGGTACCATGCAGTAATGCATTTAACTAAAAGGGAAAAAAATAGAAGAGCGTCATTGCAGTTTGTTAGTTTTTATCTTGTTGTCCAATTTATAAGAGTCCACCAGATAGAAGATTTTAAGAGCACGTTCCTGGCTCTATATCTCAAGCAGAGAGCGAGTCTCAGTTCACTTGGAGTACTGTACCCCTTGTAAATCAGAGTACTGATCCTAATCTGAAATCTCTGAATGTGCTGTATTCTGGTATTCGTGTTTCACAGTGTCATAAGCGTTAATGGGAAGTCTTTTAATAAAAAACAACACATCACAGTCAACGTGTGCTTTCTATTTTAAAATAGGAATGACAAGACCTATTAATGCTGCTGTGTTGCTGGTACAGTATAACCCCTGACATCTCTTCAGTGTTCATGTGTGTCTGGATGCAGTATGTTTCTCTTCCTATATTTAAATCTGCACCTAGAAAGCTGTTTTTGTGATTCAGGTTCATTTCAGGTGGCAGCCTTCCAGTGTGACATTTACAGTACAATTTATGGATTTAAGATGAGGTTTTTAAGTTTCTGTTTTTGTCTCCAAACTAATCTTTCTGGCTGTCTCGGTTGCAGACGGCTAGAGATAGCCAAACACGTGGGTAAAACATACATTATAGACCTATCCTCAGAGCTGAGGCTGCAGAGAACTTGGGAATGTTTTCTTTTCCGATGCTCCAGCATGTGTTGTGTGTTTGTGCCATGATAGCTCAGATTTCCTGAGAGTGCAGCGCACGTTGACACTGACCATTTTTTGGAACAAGTTCGCTGTCCGCCGTCTTGAAAGGATTGCAGATCACCCAAGGCTAATGATCTGATTTGTTTTTATCTTGGAAGGACTGAGCTAAGTAGAAGAAACATCTCTATTGTGAGGTATTTGAAGTACCTGTAGGACAAAATGTTTTATGTATCATGTGCACAACAATCTCTATTTAAGAGATTTCCAGTACTACGTGATTTAATGATTGCAAGTCTGCGTTTCCAGCCTGTCACCGATCCAGTCTTTTAATTTAAAAAATTTTGTAGTTGGTAATAGTATATTCCAGATACAGAAGAGAAGAATCTGCAGGCATTCCATTAAACCTCCCCTAGTTTAACTGTTCTCGCGTTTCTGATGTCGCACTCTGCCCAGCAAGTTGTTTGTGGCTCTTTTTGACAAATTCATACCCGCTGAACCATTTGTAATAAATGTCAGATTTGTTTGTAGGCTGATGGTAAAGCTGAAAATATTTAAAGAAGAGCTTCCCAAACCTAGTCTGTGTGTCATTTTAGCATTTATCCCAGATGATGTCTTCGCTAACTAATTATACTTATTTTGAGTAATAAAATATTTACGTTGCTCAGCATCTTCAAAAGTGGTCTATATGTGACATACAACTCAACAGTCATTCTTTGAGAATTCTCCACTGGATCAAGCACAGAGAGTCCCATGGGTTGGGTAGGAATAAAGCAGTCTAGGACAGTTTATGAAAGGAAGCTTTTCTTCAGACATGACTATGGTTTAAGAATCACTGTTTCCAGAGACTGTTTTTATCGGATGAGTAAGATTTAAAAAAAAAAAAAACATTCATCACACAATGAAAATGTACAAGATACCCTATACTTATATTCTTAAGTGAGTCAGTTTTTCTATTGATCGTGGTGAATCGTATATTGGTATCTGAAATCTATAGCGTGTATGCTGTGTAAAACATAACTGTTCAGAAATCCTCATCAGAGCACTGTGTCCAATCTAGATATTTCCCCAGTGAGGCCTGCCACTGTATGCTTATCTTTCACTGTTTCTTTATTTTACAAGGTAAATCGCTTGAGCACAGTCTCCTGTGCAGTGAGGACCTTGAGACTCACTCACACTGCAGGGCACTTACAGGAGCTGTTTGAGTGGCATACTTGGCTCAAGGATGCAACAGCAGAGCCCTAACCTGCCCATCTCCTGTCCAGATTCCTAATCACTACTCTGCACTGCTGCCTGAACTTTCAGGATGTTTTATTATACAGTCGCAGATTCTTCCACTGCAATCTCCTTTTATTAACCCTTTTGATGCACAAAGCCATACCTTTCTTCAAATTTCCCCCTGGCATTTCACAATCATGGCCTCCTATGATGGATCCCCATCTATGTACTGGCTTCATCACTCTTCCCCCCTCCCCACTGAGAGCTGGTGTGTGCGGAGCGTACTGGTGCACTATGGCTGCCGTGGCGTCCTCCAGGTGGGGCTGCACACTGGTCTTTGTTACCTGTAAGGCGCATTGAGTGGAGTGTCCAGAAAAGCACTATAGAAGTGTAAGGAATTCTTCTTTGTTGTATACAAAGGAACAACAGCTGTTTATTTTTCTGAGCATTGTGTGAATGTTTGCTGAAAGCACACTGGAGATTCCTCATACCTCCTATGCTCTGGGGAGGGGGGGGAAGTCATTCACCAATGGAATGTAATTACAGACAAAATGACATTCCGTTAGTAAACAAACTGGGCAAGTCTGCAATTATGCTAGTGTGCTCTGCTTAGCCAGAGCATGTCCTCTTCCTGCTGTGTGATGTGGCATTCTGTGGTGACCACTTGCACAGATCTGCACTTCTTGTCCTGGCAAGAAATAACCCATAGTGAGTCAGTCTCTTCACACGTCTCCTGCTGGAATCTAGAGCTAATGTGTTGTGTGATATGGGGAAAAAAATGGATATCATTAGCAACACTTTTTTTTGACTAATTACACTGAGAAGATTCTACTCCTGTAGATTCTGTAGTGGGGTTCTATATGGTTTGTGATTTTCTACATGAACAGTAATGTAGGCTTTGAATCAAGACTCATCCATCAAAATACAGGTATGGATGTCACTTCTCAAACGTGACATGGCAGTGAGCGGTATCAAGGCAAAATCTAGCAGGAGGAATACTGTAGTTTATATTGTACCAGAGTTTTAAATGAAGGAGCAGTTAAGACTCTAATGTTCGGATTCTAGCGTAAGAAACCTCTTTGCAACTCAACTGCTTCACACTGATGTGATTAGTGTACTACATTTCCTTACTGTGAAGTCAAATGGATATTTGATTTTTAGCTAATTCATTTTGTAGCCAGATGTATCAGCCATATTTCCTGCATACAGTTTGTTGTACCTTTCTTAAAGACAGATAGATGCAGACTGTAAATGCACATTCTGATGTTATGGGCAGGTCAAGAGCTGCATCTTCAGCGTTTAGCCAACATCGGTCCAATTCCCATTTAGACTGTTAGTGAATGTGCTGATACATGTAGATGTTTATTGTAGCGCTAGTCTTCACACCTGTTGTAGAAAAGCACCTGAATGTATTACAGATTGGGGGGGGTGAAGGAGATCCAGATATAAACTTGCCTTCATCAAAGGACTGAATAATCTCCTAAAATTAGTTAAATCTAAACACAGGCAAATGGGCGATGCTGCCAGCCTGGGTTAGTTTTACTCACCTTTTGGCTCTTAGGCTTTCTTTAGGTGCGTGATGCCTTTCGTAAAGGGGCACTGTGTTTGCCATTTCTACCTTGGGTACTACCCCTGTCTCGATCAACTGTTTGGAAAGTTTTGTAGGAATATCATCTTATAATATAAGACAAGTGTGAGAATACGATGCCATCTGAGACTGGTGATTTAACCTGTAACATACTAGTACAGAAGAGACAGATGTGTTAATTTATTTAATACAGAACTTTCTTTCCCCAGTCTGGTCTGCTTTCCTGATATTGTGAAGCTTTTGTACTTGAAAGTTGTAACCTTCAAAGCACCCAATATCGTGACCCCAGTTCCCTTTTGGATCTCATACCTTCATTCTTCATTCTATGTACATACTTGTACTGTAGGTATTCCGCAAGAGTACGTAAGGAATTATAATGGAATAGCTCTGAAGAACAGCCTCTTTCATGCTTACAGTTCCCCATATTAATAGATAAATAGCCTAAACAACTGTAGTATCAGGCTAGTAAAAAAATATTGTGTGTCATAGTAGCTCACGTGCGGTATGTCAAAGACCATGAGCATATTCATCTTTGGAATTTTCTCTCACTGGAATGAGTAGTCTCATCTAAATAATTATAATATACTGTGTGTCCGAGTCTAGTCCATGTTATTAAAGATGTTGCATGAGGAGTTTCCTTGAATGATTTTGAACACTTGTTGTCCAGTGACCTTGCGTGGTGATTGCTTTATTCAAGGGCATTATTGTTCATGATGAGTAGATTGTTAACTGACATGTAGTAGAGGTGACATAAAGGGGCTTCATCTTGCTGAAGCCACACAGTCTTCTTGTCTTAAAATACTTCTACACAATGCTGCTTTCATTGAGAATTAAGTAATGACTAAAATGAGAATTTTGGAGAAACAATATTCAATCTCCTGATTGAGGCTGCTTTGTTCAACAGTGGTCTTTTACAAGGGGGAAGTACTACAAAGTTGGCCTTTATTCTGACGTCAGTAGTCATTGATCAAGCCCTCTGCAATGCTTAAAATATGAAAATTGTCATAATTTTTACATGGGAAATGTCCAGCAGTATAGAAAGTGAAAGGAGTGGAAGGTTCTTGAATTGAGAGTTGTAGTCGGTTTGAAACCTAAGGGAACAGGCAGTTCCAAACAGGTCAGTAATGAAGGTTAATTAAATTATTTTCATTCGTCCATTTCCGTTGCGGTAATATCATCATACTGGGTCAGCTTAGAGACCAGGTGTAACCTAGCCAGCTTGTCTGGATCATGGGAGTACAGTGCAGGACATACAGACTCCATACGGAAGGTGCCCTGAGCTGAGCCTAGGACCCAAGAGCTGCGAGACAAATCTGAAACTGTGCTTCTTGCAGAGGTAACATGGGCATCTCTTCCTTGGCACACAAACAGGCCGTGTGCAAACTTTGTAAAGGTCTTGCAATGAAAGGGGCAGAACATCCCTTCAAAGTTCCTGCAAAGAGCATGAAGTGCAGGTCTCTCTCTGCTCAGATTTCCTAAAGATCCGACTTCAAGCTCTGAACAGACCTGTAGTCACAGAATTTTATTTTCTATTTTGTCATAGGCTGCTAGGTGTTCTTAAAGCTCAAATATTTGCACTCTGGGGTGCCTCAGAAGTGTAATGAAATAATTTGGGGTGCAGGGACAGGCAGGGGAATTGGCAGGACATCTGTGAGGCCTGAAATGTAGGTCAGCTTTAAAGAATGCAGATCCGTTTGATGTACAGTACTGTAGGTCTGACTTGTAAGCTGTTTTTTTGCTTTTTAATGTCCAGGGTCCCTCCAGGTGAGCCTGCTGGCTGTCAGGTGATTCCCGTGCTCCTCGTTAGTGTGAGCCCTCATCCCATGTTTGTGTTTTGTTATGTATTCATAGGTTTTGAACTTGTCGGTAGTTTAGTTTTCTATCAGGACTTCCTCTAACCACAGTGTCCTGGAATTACCAAACTTGTCATTTAGAGAAACATAATGACTGCTAACGTAAATCTAACCTTGGGGGACGTAAATAGATCCAGTGGACGTGGCTTTTTAAATGCTACTTTAAGAAAAGCTATAATGTGAATACTTTGAAATTGGTTTCCCTGTAAAAAAGTTTCTTTTTAACTGTAAATTGTTAGCATTGACTCATTGCGATTAGCTCCTGTGTTCTTCAGCTTCTGTTCTGTAGTAAACTTGGGTTTATTTTCACAATATAATATTATACACGCATAGACCTCAAGTGTTAAAGTGTTTGTAAAGAGTCCAGATAGAAGTTGTGCTGTATTGAGTTTCTGGGTACAGTGTGTTTCGGCACACAATTTTTCATGGTGAATAGATCTTTTCACCCTGTCAGTGCCAGACCTTTGTCTAAACTGCATTGACAATAGATTAAGGAACTTTCTTACAGGACCTCAAACACTTAAATACTTTTAATAATAAGACTTCATTAGAGTCGTGTCTTTAAATGTCTGCTTAAAAAAGCATTGTAAAATTTAAAACTATTGCTGATTGTTCCATCATTTCTCACCCTTACTAGCTTGAGCTAACAATTCTGTTGGGACATTTTCAACATTTCGAGCTGTAGTAGTTCAGATGGCAAGGGCGTCTAGCTCCTGACCGGAAGGTCCCGGGTTCAAGCCCAGGTAGGGGCAGGTGATGTAGCTCGAATTCCTTCCAGATGGCTCCCAGGTCCACTCAGCCTGCTTTCCAAATGAGTACCGGGGGTTAATCCTTCCGGGGGTAATAGGCTGGCCGGAGTGTGATGCTGACCACCTCACCTCCACCTCCAGCGTCGGATGGTTGAGGAAACGCTTGCTTTGGATCATCGTCATGTTGAAAGGTGAACCATCTTCCCATTTTCAACTTCTTGTCTGAGGGCTGCAGTTTTTCTTCAAGAATTTGGCTGTATTTTGCACCCTCCATCTTCCCTTCCAACCTGACAAGTGCCCCAGTCCCAGCTGAAGAGAAACACCCCCACAACAGGAGGCTGCCACCACCGTGCTTCACTGTAGGAACGGTGTTCTTTGGGTGGTAAGATGTATTGGGTTTTCGCCAGATGTACTGTTTTGCATTCCGGCCAAAATGTTCGATTTTGGTCTCATCTGACCACAGCAGCTTTTGCCACTTGGCCACAGAATCTTTAAGGTGCTTTTAGTCGAACATAAACGAGATTCGATTTTCTTGCCACCCTCCCATATTGGCCAGATTTGTGGCGCGCTTGTGATATTGTTGTCGCATACACACAATGATTGGTCTTTGCCATAAAGGCCTGAAGCTCATTCAAAGTTGCCATCAGCCTCTTGGTAGCCTCTCTGATCAGTGTCCTTCTTGCTCGGTCATCCAGTTTGGGGGGACGGCCTGATCTAGGCAAGGTCTGGGTGGTGCCACTTCTTAATGATGGTCTTTTCTGTGCTCCATGGGATACTTTAAGCCTTTGAAATCTTTTTATACAGTACCCATCTCCTGACTTGTGCCTTTCCACAACTTTATCTCGAAGTTCTTTTGAAAGCACCTTTCCGCCCATAGTGGATTTTTTGCTTTGAAATGCACTTCCAACCAGTGGAATCCTCTAGAAACAGCTGCTTTTATTCTGAACTAATCAAAATCACCACAATATTTTGCACCACAGGTGAGAGCCAATTAGGTTGTGTGATCTGTAAGGTGATTGGTAATACCTGGTTAAATTTAATTTTTTATTTTCAGAGTGTCATACAACAAAAAGTTACAAAATTTTGAAAGGGGGCGGTGACTTTCTATACCCACTGTATATCAATTTATATATATAAATTTGTTCTGCCTGAACGAACTGCACCAACTCTCCTTCCTAGAGGTTTTCTCTATGGAACAACCAGAGATCCTTCTACATTTCCAAAGCAAAGCTGTTACAAGAACTGTTGTAAGCAGTAGGTAAATTTATTGTACAATAAAATGAGTACTTGCTAATCCAGACAATCTGAATGAATTTTGAATTGGAACATATTTTGTTTATGCTTTTCATTTAAAATGTATTTTAAAATATTTCCTCCCAGCATGTAGCCAAGATCTTGCAGCGCTGTGAGGTGAGTTGGGAATATTGCCTTCTCCATGTGGCTAATTTCCCCCAGGATCTGAACCAGGATCAGAAAATGTAAAAATCGGTGCTTGTGGTGCACATACTGTAGCTGAGCTTTGGGAAGCAAGCACCGATTTATTTTTTTTAATTGGTATAAAAATATCTGTGTAAAAGCAGGAGCTGTTCTCACTTTCATCCTGGTAGAAAGGGGTTTAAATTTAGAGCGCTTCCCCTTCTCTTACATCTGAAATAGCTGAAGGTTATTGCAGATCACAGAGCAGCAGCTGGTCACACAGACGCCCCAGGCATGTCCTGAGCAGTCCGCTGGGCAGAAATGAGACATTCTGACTAGGACATACAGCGACAAGCGAAGTTAGACGTGAGGAAGGAGTCTCGTGAGGGGAATTTAAGAAAGGTCTTTCCCAGGTGACAGATGGCTCGATCTGATTAATATTATATGATACAAAGAAATGTCACCTGCTTGGAGCAGAAAGCTAATTACCTAGCCTTTCTAAAACACAATATGTGAGATTGATTTTTGACACATATTTGAAACTTTTTTTTACAGAAGCAAAATGAGTTTGGGTGCAAGCTGAATATTGACTTGCTTTTAGTATACATATACAAGACCTAAGCAAACTGTAAGCTTTGGCTGTGCAGTCAGTTCTGTTTGTCACATGGTCATGTGAAGACTGAGCTGTTTTTGTCTTATTTATTATTTTGTGAATGCTGTATTAACCTCATAATTAAGAAGTATTTAATTGTAACTCTTAATAAATGTGCTATTTAAACCAATTGTACAGTAAGGGATGGACCATTTTTGACAATTTCAAGAGATATTGCCAGCGGCCATATCACTCTGCAACGTACAGCTGACAACCCACTGGAGCTCAGCAGCTGTGAGCCTGGTCAGTACCTGATGGGAGACCTCCTGGGAAAAACTTAAGGTTGCTGCTGGAACAGGTGTTAGTGAGGCCAGAAGGGGGCACTCACCCTGTGGTCTGTGTGGGTCCTAATGCCCCAGCAGGGTGACAGGGACACCATACTGTAAAAAGGCACCGTCCTTCGGATGAGACGTAAAACCGAGGTCCTGACTCTCTGTGGTCATTAAGAATCCCAGGACATTTCTCGAAAAGAGTAGGGGTGTAACCCCGGCGTCCTGGCCAAATTTCCCCCTGGCCTTTACCAATCATGGCCTCCTAATAATCCCCATCTCTGAACTGGCTTCATCACTCTGCTCTCCTCCCCACTGAGAGCTGGTTTGTGGGGAGTATACTGGTGCGCTCAGCTGCCGTCACATCATCCAGGTGGATGCTGCACATTGGTGGTGGTGGAGGGGAGTCCCCATTACCTGTAAAGCGCTTTGAGTGGAGTGTCCAGAAAAGTGCTATATAAGTGTAAGCAATTATTATTAAATTTGAAACTTTAAGACATTATCCGTTCTTCGCTTTCAGTTCCACTCAGGATCTTAACGGTTCCTGTCAAACTCGAGCCCATGGAACAAACTTTGAAATGGAGGCGCTCAGAACTACAAACAGACAACGTTTCTTCATACAAATGGCTGTCGTTGTAGGGGTTTGGGAACAAAGTATCCAGCCGTGCTGTTGAGCCAGATTCCATAGGATCCTGCAGGAAATGGCCGAATAAGATCCCTGGATCAAGCATGCACTAGCAGCCCAATGCTAGAAGAGTTATGAACTTTCTTTCACATGGGAATACAGTAGTCAGAGAACAGGTAGGGTGGTGCCATGCTGTTTCAATTGCTTCTGGAGACTTGCTGTGTGTAACTGCCCTTCATGTCCTGCTTTGTGAGAAGTACAGTAATATAAATCATGGGGGAGCCCAAGTAAGTTTTACCCTATTACTTCGTCTGAGTTAAGTGCTTTCTGTAGTAAAACCTACTTCAAATGTTACTTCACGTTGACTTCCTCCCCATTCGGGGGAACTACACGAACCAAGAGTCTCACTGGAACATGTGGTTGGTGTAGAAAAGAGGAAGTTCTGCTTCTGCCTTCAGCAGCTCTTCTACACTGAGAGAGGGTCTCTGGAGCTGCAGGTGATACCGCTAACGGGCTCGGACCACTCATGACGGTTCTGACAGTGCCAGCTGAAGTAAGATTTGTTTTCACAGAGTGAGTGGTTAGATCTGTGGGCAAAGAAGGGAATTCACTCTTGACTTTAATTCATGTGCAGACAAAAGTGATTTGGTCATTTGATGTTCAGAATAAAATAACTACGTGATTTGCCTCAACCGTTTTCTCAAAGACAGGAATTTACATTTTGCTTTCTGTTATGAAATGGCACTGAATTATTTTTCAGTTGTGTATTGTGAAGTGAGGTTTCACATCCGGATATAAGAAACGCATTTCATTTGCTAGTGAAAGATACCCTTTCTGTCAGTGAAGTTTATGAAGCTGTTCGACAGAGGCTCAGATCATACTGGTGGTCGATTCAGGGCATCCTGAATGAAAATGTGCTTGTTGTTTTTGGGCTTAGTGACTTTGGTTTAGAAAGTCTTGTATCTTGTGTTTTGCAAACATAGCGATGGATGCAAGAGGCGACAGATAGTGTTTTATCTTTGCGTCCGCCACGGTGAGCTCTTGAGCGCGACGCGATCGATGACTTTCCCCTCTCACCACTGTAAATCAGACAACCCCTTTACCCCCACAACAAATCTTTAACCTGGACTTCCTTTTTAAGTTTTTAATGTACTAAGTGTCCAGCAATGGTTTAGTAAACCCAACTAAAATGAACTATTAGAATGCACTAAATGTGGGTGAGGAAAATGGCAATTTTAAAAGGCTGTGTGGTCATTTGAAATATTTTGTGTACATTTGCTACTCCCCTTGAAAAATTCAAAGAATTTGTCTTCATTCATTCACAACATTCTTTATACTTGGATAGTAAATTCTTTCAGCGCATTAAGCTTCTGCACTGCTGAGCTGGCTTGAATTTCTTTAAAGCCAAGAGCTCCGAACGGCCCTTGCAGTAATAGTGTAAAATACCTCCATTATGCTCTATTTGTTTTCTGAAGTTCTGGCAAAGCTTCCTCATTTAACAATCTCATAAGGAAAGGTTCATGTTGCTTTTAAAGAGGCAGGAAGAAAAGCACTAGTCAGAGGTGTGGGTGGCGAGCTGCACGTTGAAGCATGGAACAAATAGGTTTATTCCCCGCCGGAAGGTAAAAAGTCAAATACTTGAACTCTATTAACATATGTAACTGGTCCATGTACTGGTACAATGGCATTCTTACTGACAGAAAGTCTCTCGATTGTTAAAGCTTAAAAACGCAAAGTGCAGACAGTGCATCAAGACGATATACTGTACAAACAGACAATGTACAAGTAAACAGTTTGAATGTAAACAATGCAGACATGTAATTAATGACTGCTGATGTGCAATAAATAAGAAATTACAATGAGGTAGATGGTGTAGGTGTTGTCCAAGGGGCATGGCCAAGTGTGTTCACCAGTCGCACTGCTTGTGGGTAGAAGCTACTGAGGAATCTGGTGGTCAGTGTCCGTATGCTCTTGTATCTCTTGCCTGAGGGAAGTGGGGTGAAGAGCTTGTGCCCGGGGTGGTGACTGTCCTCTGTGATGGAACTTAACGTTTCAGCTGAGGAGGGGGGTGTGGCAGGGAAACCAGGAAGATCAATGATGAACAAAGGCCAAGGCTTCATCCCCTGTTTTTGCACATGTGAAGAAGTCTTCCCAGCCAGATCATTGTATATTTTACTCTTCTTACTTCCAGTGTGGTGTTAACTCTCCTTCTGCTGTTCTCAGAAGCCTGGTGTTCAATGGTTGCTGTCAATTTGTTTTTCACTTCCAATTCCCTCTTTCAAGCTAGTTCAGGTTTCTTTACATTCACGGAATTGAACAGGCAACTGGAGTGCAGGGGAAGGAAAAAGTACCTGTGTACCCATTTCCCGTTTAACTTAAGGTCTCTTAAGGATTCCTGCCAAAACTCTGCTGCAGTTCAGTGCTCTTGGGAGCAGTGTAGTTGAGGCTGGGAGGGGTGTTGTCAGGCCTTGGTCTGTCTTGCACAGTTATACCAGCCCTTCCTGTGGGCACGCCAAGCCAGACGATCCGCAGGGAGTTAGCCTCCTGTGACAAGAGGCAGACTGCGGTTCAGTCGGATTTGACAGCGGAGAAAGGTTCTACATGAGAGATGAGCTGAGAGAGTTCAGTGGGGACAGCAACCAAAAAAACGAAGACCAGAATAATCATAAGACGGTGGCAACATGCTAGCTACGTATGCAGAAAGAATCTCCATAATGGCAGTATTGTCTGCAGTATTGAGAAGTCTTTCATTGCTTGTCCAGTGATTGCATGATGTGTGTGCGCGAGAGTGGAGGCAGCTGGTGTGGTGCTGTAGACGCGCGACCTCTTTTTAAAACTGCGCAGGGACTGAGAGTTAACTCCCTGCCACATCTCTTTGGAAGAAAGAGATTCCCTTTATGTAATGGTAATAAAAGTTCTTCTAAATCAAGTTTCTCTTTCTACTGTCCTAATTTTCGACCCTAAGCCTAAGGCAGAGTTTTACAGCGCGCTGTCTTGAGTGCTTTGAGTGTTAAGCTGCATCATCACAGATTTCTGAGGCAGGAAAGTCCCACAGAAGAAAGTCTTGACTAGGAGAGCTGCATTTATTGTCTGTCAATGCCTGAAGGGAACTAAAGTGATGGATAATGTTTTTAGGGAAAGGAAAGGCTCAAAGCCATGAAGGGCAATTTCTTGTATTCAAAATAACCTAAAAACGTACCTCTTAGCTGATTTGAGAATTCAGTGTCTATTAGTTTTAAACAATGTCTATGCTTTATATTTGTCATGAGGTTTTAGTCATAAGAAAGAAGAAGGTGGCGACAACAGGATTTGATATTTATTTGCCGTTCTGTATAACTTTTCATCTTATGGGAAGTGACATGGCGATGAACCATTTCTGAATTTTTTTTGTAGCCTAAAAAATTTAATTTTATTCAAATTAATCTTTATCATTTTAGAAGTACCAGTTCTTTTTTTTATACCCACCCCCGTTTGCAGTAGCCAACTGAGTTTTCACATTTCAGTCCACTACTGTTACGAGCCTCACCGGCATACCCAGGGAAGAATGAGGACCCGCCACTTCTTTAAGCCACAGGTCGGAACGTTTAGTTGCCCCGTACCGGAGGATCAGTGTCTCGCGCCGACAGTAGCTGGGAGGCAGCAGGAATCGCTGTCGCTGAAAGCCACGAGCATTCTGGCTGGCTCATCCCACCCTGGTCTGGGTGCTGCTTAGAGAAATCCAGTCATAGTCGGCTAGTAACATGACCCAGGCTCAAACCTGAGGTCATCGAGCGCAACAATTAATCAATCAATCAAGGTGTATTTATCAATGCACAAACAGTATAGCATGCAGTGGTGGTGTTGTCGGCAATGAAATGCTTTGTCCACGAGCTCGTTAAGAGGGATAGGAGAGTAGAAGGACAGGAATTTATAGGGATTAGGTTAACATTAGGATACAATAAATTACACGGTTGCAATTTACAGATTGTGCGAAAGTAACACAGGGGTAGGGGGTATTTAGTGCTCTTCGTATGTGTCCTGAGAGCCTGGTGGTCTTGGTTTGTATACTTCCGGATCGTTTTCCAGATGGTAGTAGAGAGAACAAGCTGTGGTTAGGGTGACTGGGGTCCCTGAGGATAGACCTGGCCTTCTTGAGGCATCTAACAGAGTAGATATCCTCAATGTTCAGTACCGTGCAGCTGGTAGTGTTTTGAGTCTGTTTCACCACCCTCTGGAGTGCCTTGCGCTCTCGGGCGGAGCAGCTACCATACCAGGCAGTGATGCAGCTGGTTAGGATGCTTTCATTGGTGCTCCTGTAAAAATTGGTCAGGATGTGTGACGGCATGCCAAACTTCTTTAGTCTGCGGAGAAAGAATAGGCGCTGCCGTGCTGTCTTGGCTACGAGGTTGGTGTGGTGGGTCCAGGTTAGATCATCTGTGATGTTGACACCTAGGAATTTGAAACTGTTGACTCTCTCCACTGCGGACCCGCTGTGTGAATGGGTGCGTGGACTGTTTCTCGATGCTTCCTGTAGTCCACGATCATGGAGTCTGATTCCTCCGACGGGCGCAGGCTTCCGATCCTTGTCGCAGGCTTCTCCTGCTGGAGTTTCTGCCTATAGACGGGGAGTAGCAGGATGGAGGTGTGATTGGATTTGCCGAAAGGAGGTCGGGGGAGGGCTTGGTAGCCATTCTGGAAGGGAGTGAAAGCACTGTCCAACGTGTGTGTTCCCGCGCGACAGGCAATTGATATGCTGATGCAGGTTTGGCTTGATTTTCTTCAGGTTCACACCATTGAGTTCCCCCGCCGTGATGAATGCGCCCTTGGGGTGAGTTCTCATGTCTGCTTAGCTGTTCGTGTAGCTCCTCCAGAGCTCTCGTGGTTTTTGCCTGCGGCAGAATATAATAATAATAATAATAATAATTATGCTTACACTTATATAGCGCTTTTCTGGACACTCCACTCAAAGCGCTTTACAGGTAATGGGGATCCCCTCCATCACCACCACTGTGCAGCCCCACCTGGATGATGCGATGGCAGCCATAGTGCGCCAGAACGCTCACCACACACCAGCTATTAGTGGGGAGGAGAGCAGAGTAATGTAGCCAATTCATAGAGGGGGATTATTAGGAGGCCATGTTTGGTAAGGGCCAATGGGAAATTTGGCCAGGACGCCGGGGTTACACCCCTACTCTTTTCAAGAAACACCCTGGGATTTTTTAATGACCACAGAGAGTCAGGACCTCGGTTTTACGTCTCATCTGAAGGACGGTGCCTGTTTACAGTATAGGGTCCCCGTCACTACACTGGGGCATTAGTACACACATGAGCCGCAGGGTGAGCGCCCCCTGCTGGCCCCACTAACACCTCTTCCAGCAGCAACCTTAGTTTTTCCCAGGAGGTCTCCCATCCAGGTACTGACCAGGCTCACACCTGCTGGGCTTCAGTGGCTTGCCAGTTGTGAGTTGCAGGGTGATTTGGCTGCTGGCCATATCACCAATATACATGCATATCAGCAATATATACGCTGTGAGGATCACCAATGTAAATTCCCCCATTAGGATGGGCAACAGTTCATTGTCAGGTGCTCAGGTTGTGGAGAGCATGGTGATGAAATGGTCTCCACAGCTGTGCACCAGGAGTTATTAACCATGAAGCACACCCCTCCACCCCATTCTTCCCCAAGTCCACTGTCCTGCCCTGACGGTGGACGGAAAAACCTCTCGGGACGATAGTGGTGTCTGGAATAGATGAGTCAAGCCAGGTTTCTGTAAACGCTAGCGCATTGCAGTTTTTAATGTCCCTCTGAGAAGCAGGCCTTGCTCTCAGTATTGTCGAGTGATTGAACATTAGCGAGAAGTATGCTCGGAAGTGGAGGGCGATTGCTGCGTTGTCTCCGTCTAACCAAGACACCTGTCCGCTTACCTCTCTTCCTGCACTGTCGCCGCTTTCCTCCAGGAACAGGTACAGGTGAGACTCCATAGTCCAGGTAGTCCATCCTTATTTTCGGTGCAAGCCTGGTTGCGCCAATAGTCGATCCTACAGTATGTATACTAGCGTTTGTCGGTCATAGCTGATCACCAAACAAGCAGTATGGTGCAGTTAGCAGTACAGAAAACAACAAAGTAGAGAAATAGACAGAAATGAACGGGAGCTCGCGGGATGGCAGTCTTCCTCATCGGCGCCATCTTTGGAGACGCCTAACATGAGAACATGAATGAGCAGGGGTTGCAACCTTAATTGATCCAAGCATCGCCTCCGACCATTTCTTGAAAGAAACCAGAGTTCCGGCTTCATCCACACTGCTGGGTAGCTTCTTCCTGACTCCCACAGCTCTTTGGTCAAGGAGGTTCCTGCTTTTTAGTGCACTTCCAAGTATAATGGAAGAGACTAGGGAGGCCCCCCGATGTTTCTGACATTTTTGACATTCTGTGGTTTTTTGCCTGTGATTAAGTATTTGAAAAGTAAGGAATGGGTTATACTAGTACTTGCTGAGAAATCTGCATTTCTTCATCCCTGCATATTCCTATCCTCGTGGAGGAAGTAACTGCTTGGTGGAACACCTCCTCCAAGAAAGAGACATTTGTTTTCACATGATCGCACAGCTGAGGGACAAGCATTACTGTAAAACCCAGCATTGCATTTCTTGACCTGTGCTATTCCTGTTGTGGGTGCTCTCTTGTACGTCCGCAATTTCGTTTGTGCACTCTCGTTCAGTTAAGGAACTTTTCTGTTTTTAACTTGTGCCTCCTCTTTTTTGTTTTCTTTTTCTCGAAGATTGTGTTGTAACTTGTTTCCTGGGATTTGTTCTGCGTTCTTGATAAGATGTGGAGATGATGTTTCACTTGCAGTGCTCGCTGTGTTTTGTCTTCAGTAGATTGGAGTGCGCAGCTGTGCAAACTGCAAAGGAACAAGGAGGTTATAACTCGATGCTGAAAATTGGAAAGAAGAATGAAACATAGTAGTAGACTCTCGGCAGAAACACTCTCTTTTTTAGCATGGAGCTGACTTCTGCTTTTACTTTTCAGTGTTTGAGAAGTTTCAATGACTGGTTAATTGAACTTTCCAATACAAGAGGAATTGGTAGTATAAATGGTCAAAATGACAAGTTCAATACATCTAGTAATTTGGTGTTGCTCATTAAGCCTCACTGTACTGTAGTGCTGAGGTATATTACAAGTTTCGCAGTGGTTGTTGACAGGCGATGACTACACATTGGCAGTGTCGGCTAGTCCATGGTGTAAATTTTATAGTGGAACAAGTCGGCACACATTGATTTGGTCAGGAGGCATAGTGGACCCATTTTCTCGTGGTGTACCCAGAGATTGGATCTGCTGAAACCCAGATTAGGTACCTGGTGTACCACTTTTTAATTTAGAGATTTTTAAGATGTTAAAATCGCCATTGAACTTTCTGTATCAATTTAATTAACCTGTTGTAGTGCTGTGCGATGCGCAATACCAAAAACATATATCCATTTTGAAATGTATATCTGTATTTTTGTGTTTTTTCCTTCCTGGAAACAACACCGACAGCCGATCGAACAATTGGCCCAGTTAAGAAAAGTGGGAGCACCAGCGACAACTGCCTGCTCCACCCCAGTGTGTGAGAGTTTACAGAGGAACCAGGGAGCTGTGTTGTGCTGCTCTGTGAGAGAAGGTCTTTGTGTGAGAGCCTGGCAGACCAGGGATAAGATTCCAGGTGCAGCTCAGGCTGATATAAACTCTCATTCACCTCTTACATCACTTGTTGAAGGACTCACAGTGGGCCTTTTGTGCATGCGAGACCAGCACTTGCTTTGCTTCTCAAAATGGAAAACGTTTCAATTTCTGCTTTTGTGTAAGTGGCACCAAGAATTAAGTGCAAAACAGCAGCATCAGAGTCCTTAAACAACTCCAAAGCCTTAAATACTTTTTCAGTGCTTTTAGAGTTGGAAAAACTGGAGTGTACAGTGAATTCACTAAGTGAAATTTTGGAAAAAAAGACATAAAAACATGCTTACCAGTTTTCTGGTTTTTTTTTCTGAATTATTTTTTGCATCTCTTGGCGTTTTGTTTAACAGTTAAAGGGATAACTCAAGGGGTTACCTCAAGAGTAGAGGTAGAGGATTCAGCAGAATACACATTAAAGAAAAATATTGATCCTGTGATGTCTTAAATGTTGACCACTAGGAATTCTCTCTTCCTGGAAGGAACAATGTTGAGAGAAACAGCTGAAATGTACTGTTTTTTTAATTTATCTGCTCAAAAACCCCTGTACCCATTCTTTTGGACTGTCTTACCATGGTCAGCAAACATCAGGTGGTTCTAGATTTAAAGCAGCCAAATGCCTTTTCTTAAAATCAGTGATCGATCTGCTTCAGAAGTGCATCACGTACAGTACTGAGCTTTTCAGAAATAAGTCAGACCTGTACATCTGAGACCATCCGTTCTTTGACAGGAACAACAACCATAAAGCCACTTAGTCTATTGGTTTTGTATTTCCTGCCCTTTTCCTTGATGTACATTCTTATTTCTCCAGCTGCGCTCGCAGGATATTGCTGCACGTGAAGACGGGAACTTCTCTCTTGATGTAAAAAATGACTAATCATTATTATCTAAAGTGTGCTCATGACTCTTAATATTCAGAGAAAGAAAAAATGTTTTAATTAAACTTGTATTGACATGAATTATAGTGATACAGTATGTTCTCACCAGGCATGTGAAATGTCTGTCCATTTTGAATGTATGCGTTGTAACCAAAACCACTGCACAATGAATTTTTAATGTGTTGTTTAAATGTTTCTCCTCATTTGATCCTGCTTGCATGAAAGAGTTTTGTAACTAGACTGGTACATTTTAAAAGTTTTTATACAGTGCCCTTCAGAAATATTCATAACTACAAATGAAATAAAGAGTACTATGTTGTAACAGTGTATTTTGGATAGGATAACAATGACTCTGTAACAGTAATACTGTAACTATTATAGTATCACATGCAGTAGATACAGCAAGTCACATTCGTCATAGATGAAACATGAGGGTCACATTTATTCCCACATTTAAGTATTCCTTCAAGTAAAATCCAACAAATCCGCACCAGCATTCTGCTCCTTGGAAGTACGGTGGAGTGCTCTGGAACTGTATAGAGCCCCCTGAAGGTTTTCTTTTTCCCTGGTGAAGGCAGGTGGGGGAGGGACCCCCTCTTCAGGAGATCAGGGAAAGGCCGGGCTACAGAGGTGAAGCGATCACCTGGCCTTTATTTCAGCTGCAGTGAAATAGAATTTGTAGCTGTCTGCAGTCTATGCATCATGTCAGAATCACAAGGATGTATTAACAAACTTTAATACTGTACGTTTTTTTTAAACACTGTCATCATTTTGCAGATGTTTTGAGTACAGGCATAAGTGTTACAATTGCAATAAGTTTGAAGTCATCTTGGTGTTACTGTATATAAAAGATGTACCAAAAATCAATCCTTCACTGAGGTATAAAAAGAGGACACAGACTCCTAGTATTAGCAGCGTTGTGGTTATGTTCAGAGGGCCCTCTGAAGAGTGCACACCAATAGTCCTTGACCTCTGTTACGGTAAGCTGAATCTACCTGAATCGTCATTCATGCAGGTACAGTCCACATCCTGAAGATGCCTGCACGTTCTGGAGAAATTCAGCTGTTCTCTCCCAAACTACTTGTCTCTCAGCTTGTGATGGCCTCTTCCTAGAAGGACTTGCATGTAAGAACTGAAGCACGTTTGTAGTTTGAACTCAAGAAGGCCGCAAACATCAGGAAAACCTCAGGATCAAGAGCAGTTCTGCCAGGAGAAATGTAAAACTCCCCCTGATTAGTAACAGAGCCTTACAGCATACTATAGGAGGTGTCTTGTAGTATAATGCATGTCAGTGGTAGATACTCACATGAACTAAAGTGAATAAAATTGAATTTATTTTCTGGACGTAATTGGCAATTATGACTTTGGTCTTGTCATGCCGTTATTTTAAGAGTATTGCATTTAATTTTTTTAAGTGGGACACATTACAGAAAGTTTTTGTTCCTACTGTATTTCAACTAAGGCATCAACCTTGGGGATTCTTAATGTATACATACAATACATAAAATTTCAGTCAGAGAAGTATCACTTGCAAAACTGGGCTTCTGTCAGGAAAAGCAGTTTCTGTTTTGGATGTCTGTGCTGCCTCCAGTCTTCGGATGCTGTTCAGCTTTCCCAGGAAGTAACGCAGCTGGCTAAATAATCAGTTCTGCCCCAGTGGAATGCGTTTGACCTGAGCTGCTTTCTGCAAACAAGACTAAAATGCAGTGTTGTAGTATGACTGGTGTTATAACCTATCAAAACATGATAGTGCATAGCCCCCCCTCCCCAGAATGCCCCAGTTATCAAATCAAACCCCATTTCCACAGGCCTGGCTGCCTCATGGCACGGATGACTCACTATACTTGAATATTTTCCGAAACATTTCTGAGGTACAGTCCTTCAACTCTTATCAGAGCAGTGGGCTGCTTGTCTGGCAAAGAGAATAGTCGAACTAGAGTAGCAATCAGGGACTGGTCCAAACACTTCCCTGAAACGTATTGTTTTCTGAAAACAGATCGCTTATCACAGTTACTAGCAACATATTGGTCAGCTGTAAAGCATGGGCAGTTATTTGATTAAGCATCCGCTACTATAGCAGTGAGGTCTTATAGATGCTTCCAAAATTATTTTTATCGCTCTCCAATTAATTTTAAACTCTCTTAATTTAGAATAGAATTTAGAAGGCTCATCTTCAAAATGAAACTAACTCTTGATGCCAGATACTTCTTAATTTAGTTTTTGTCCATGGTTTACGTTCTGCTTTTAATGATGTGTAAACTTGCTCAGGATGGCTTCAGGAGCAACGTGTTGGAATTTTTTTTACTCTTCAAAAGCTGACCGTGAAGACGCTTGAGTGTGGCGACACATTTTCCCAGCTGTCCCAGGCTGATCAATGCAGTTCGTTTCTGGGGATTGCTTTCGCGGTCAATTTCGAATATTTGAGTAAATCCAAGTTGATATTCTAAGTCGCTACAGCCTCTTGGATCAGTGTGTCCTTAGAGAGAATCATCTCAGGAAGCCGGCGCCTCACTGGTATCACTGGCAAGTTTCTCGAGATTGTTTTGAGGGCCAACTTTGACTTCCCGCTCAAAACACGACATCTCTGCTTATTTGCTTTATGGTTTATT
The DNA here is from genome assembly GCF_059453375.1 of Lepisosteus platostomus. NCBI lineage: Eukaryota > Metazoa > Chordata > Actinopteri > Semionotiformes > Lepisosteidae > Lepisosteus > Lepisosteus platostomus. The sequence goes on along the minus strand of NC_142619.1, from coordinate 59,391,476 downwards.
ATAGACTGGAGTAACATCCATGTTAAAAACACCTTTTCATTTAATTTTATTATGCCGTTGGGGAAATTTGTTTTGCAATGGACAAAGCCATGATACAATAAAGTTCCCAGGGCGACAGTGTTTCAGAAGATGATAAAAGAATTTTTCTATTATTGATGAGGGAGATTGCAAAGAGGATGAACAGTTTCCCGAGTCGACTGCCCTCATGCCTGGGGGAGGGAGAAATGTGAATTCACAGTGCAGAGGTTGTGCCACACTGCTCAGTGCTCTTAGCCGTCTGTGTAGCCCTCTGAATGGAGAGGGCATTTAGGTTCATCTGCTTCAAAATCCCAATGATTTTGCCATTTTTCCTAAGTTATTATACGGTAAAGTGCTGCTGTTACCAAACAAACTGATATGACTGTGTTAAAACATTCATTCAATTTTATAGTGAAATATTTTAAATTCCCTTGATAAATTTGACTGACGTGTTCCTGTAACATTTCTAAAAGACTGGCTGCCTTATTGCTGGGACAGATTATTTCCCACATGGCTTTTCCACAACAGGAAAATACACTGTAATTTTTTTTTTGTTTGTAAGGCGTTTCTGAGTAAAGAACACGAGACGATAAAAGGACAGAAAACTACACAAACCTCACAGAGAAAAATTCCATACAGGCGGCATTCATGTGAATACGGTCCTGATCCTAAAATACCCCTTAATTCACTTGAGCTTTTTAGTCTGAAATTGAAGACAGAGGATCTTCAAGCTGTATTCTCAAGTAGTGAAAAACGCTTTTCCATAATAGCGAAATACACACCAATTGTCAACTACATGGAAAAAGCATTTCAATCTGAGAGCAAGAAGCACTTTACATAGTGTTGTGGAAGAATCGAACAAGCCTCCCAACTACAAAATGGACTAGAAGGGCCAAATGTCTCCAGACCTCTAGGTTTGTGCCTACCTGTGTTCTGTGTTAAGCTGCTGTAGCACTGCAATTTCCCTCACGGGATCAATAAAGTATCTATCTAACCTGATGCCTCGGCACACCCTGTGGTATTTCCATGCGGGCCAACTTGAGTTTCTCATTGACCCAGAGTTAAATTGGCACATAGAGATGCTATGAGGACCAAGAGAAAGACCATTCAGTATGTAAAGTGGTTAGTTTTGAATGCAAGTATGGCCTGTCAAGCAGAAAATCATTTTCTAAGGAAGTCCAACTACTACTGGACAGTCTTTGGCTTCAGAGCTGTAGTGACGCACTAGTCTCTGCTTTGCTGTATGGTGATATAACTGTAGCCACACAATTTAAATTTATCTCAAATTACTGTGGTGGTTTGGAGTTCCTAAACATCCATCGGTCTAGTGGATGTGTCCAGGGAAGTAACATGACATTGTTTTTTTTTCTTTTGCCGATTGGACTTGCTTTTATTTAAAAACTCCTCAACTTTAAATGAGATATTCAAGTGCACTCTGTATACTGTGTTCTCTCTACATGGCTCCTACTGAATATGTACATAATACTAACAGAGATCTAGACAGGTGTTTTTTAAACTCCAAATGCAACCTGTTGCAAGTTCATATTGCAGCACTTACAAGCACCCTAGTTTAATTACAGAGTCCACATTCTAGATTGCTTTGCTATAATTGTTTGACACCGAGGTGTGATTTCCTATCATTAGTTTTTTTTTCATTAGTGTTGCAGCAAAGATGAATATAACCACGCATTGCAGTTGTGCCATTTAACAGGCATGATTAACAGTTGGGGGGAAAAAATCAATCTCTTCTATTACTTTAAATCTTCAACATTGCTTGTTCCTGCCACTTTGCACGAAGCCTAGAGGCCTCTGGCAGCTTGTTAATTTTAGAGTCCAGAGACCAAGAGCCTCAGTAGGATTTTCAGTTGTTGCTGTGTAGGGGATGACACGCTGCACTAACATGTCATGCATTCTTTCCTGCTCTGCATTGTTCCTACGGAGTAAACGCCTGACGTATTCTGAGTTTTTTTAAAGGCCCGATGGTAAATCTATTATTGTAGTCGGACTGGAATAACAAAAACGTTTCCCTCTTTGCAGAAAACTCGATTGTAAGTTTTCACCCACTTTTTTTAAAATGGAAAGCTTACATTTCTGGAAACCACCGTTTTAAACTGTACAGTATATGCATTGTAAAGCCCCACATTTACCCTCACATTTAATTTCTGTTACTAATCAGTGTCACGCATTCTCCAAATGGCAGAGCACAAACAGCAGGAGTTACACACCAGCTGTATATTTTATTAATCTTTATTTGCCAGCAGATTTATCACCCTGCAGCTCACAACTGGCAGCCCACTGAAGCTGAGCAGCTGTGAGCCTAGTCAGTACCTGGATGGGAGACTCCTGGGAAAGCTGAGGCTGCTGCAGGAAGTGGACTGCCAGTTGTAAGCAGTAATCCCCATCTCTGAACTGGCTTCATCCCTCTGCTCTCCTCCCCACTGAGAGCTGGTGTGTGGGGAGCAGACTGGCGCATCATCCAGGTGGGGCTGCACACTGGTAGTGGTGAAGGGGATCCCCATTACCTGTGAAGTGCTTTGAGTGGAGTGTCCAGAAAAGTGTAAGGACTTATTTCTTCTACACGGAGGGATATCAGGCTATTGTTATTGATATTTTAAATATCCATTCAAATATAAATATACAAAAAATGGTTAATTATAGTACTTTTGAAGATGTATGTAGGTATGGTTTTAACTCAGATAATTGTAATGCAGTAAAAATTGTCCAGATTTCACTGTTTATTTTGTTTTTTGCAAGAAGCTTTAAATTTGTCCATTATGTAATCTGTTATTGGACTGAGTTACAGTACATAGTGGCGTTTTCTGGGTGGTAGTCAGGGTGAACAGAATGTGTTCTTGAAGTTTGAGAGGTGGGTGTCCTATTAAACATAGGGAAGGAGAGAGTGGAATACTGTGGCTCACAGGCCCGGATTGTTTGTAGATTTCTTTCCATAATTCTTGTCAAGTAGTGTGAAGGTAATGGAGAGTGTGGGTGCAGTGTACTCGGATATACTGTGCATGTCAGTTAATCCCATTGTATTCACTCTTTATTGCGTTGTGTACTCTGTCAGTTGTCTTGTATCGAAAGACCTGTATTGTTGGTCCCTGTAAAGGTTTTACTGATTTGTTTCCAGAAACTGTCGGTAATAATGACAAGAACTGGTATCGGAGGAGAGGAAGTGGGATCAGTTTCTTGGTACAGTTTTGTAGAGCTGGGAAAGAGGTTTCTTTGAATTTTAGATTTTCTCGCAATAACAGGGAAGTTGAGGAGTAATGTGTAGCAGTCTGACTGTGGTTTGGAATGAATTTTTGATTTGGAGACATTGCAAGAAACCTTGTCCTCTAATATATTTCTGGATTTGTTCAGGGAATGAGAACAAGGCATTGTTTTCAAAGAGATGCTCTCTGCTAGTTTCCCTGTCTGTGTCTGGCCTGATGGTGTCCTGTTCAGGGTGTGTCCTGCTTGTGCCTGTTGCTGGTGGAGATTGGCTCGGGCTCCACTGCGACCCCGAATTTGATAAAGTGGTTAGAAAATGGATGGAATCAAACAAAGTTTATTAATTTTGAAATCAGGGTTACGCAAAATTGTTGAGAATTTGTTTGGGGCTATTGTATGATTACTGATCTTATTTTCTGCAAGGCTGTCGGAGTTGTTTATGACGGGTTTTTAAAACATTTTTCTTGTCTGCGTGAGAAATTATAAGTCACTAACAGAGTTCTCTGCTTTCTGATTGTTCATGTTCCAGCCATAGGTTTTATTGAATATCCATCTGAATATGTAATGTAGTTAATCCAGATAGTAATATCTATTGTGTGGTAGTGGAAATTGTGTGGTATCACAGTTTTAGTCTTAAACGTGACTGTGGATATCATTACAAAAGATGCAAGTTCAAAATATTGTTGAGACCCTGCCTTTTGAAACATCAATAGCAAAAGTGCTAAAAAAATTCAGTTACGTCCATTATAGAAAAACACATTTTCATTGGCCTTGATCTCGATTTCTCACCAAAACCACACTTCGCAATGTGTATGTAAGTACTATGTTAAAGCTACCATTTAAAAAATGAGACTTTTTATTGGTCTTGTTGATGCAATGATTAGGTATCTTTTAGGTCAGAGTCTGGCACATTTACAAAAAGCCATATGAAAAGATTAGTTTAGAAAACCTTATTGTAAATGATTTTATTGGCTCAAATGATAAAGGAATGTACATTGAAAATGGGACATTTTAATATTACTGTTAAAGTAGATAGCAAATGCATTCAAGAACAAGAACAAGAGGCACTTTACCCGAAGGGTTGTGGGAGTGTGGAACAATCTACCCAGCAATGTTAACGAAGGTGACACCCTGACTTCTTTTAAGAAACAGGTGGGTTAGACACTGACCGAACAAGCTGGGTGGGTCAATTTGCCCTCCTAGTTTGAAACCTCTCTTATCATAGAAATAGATGTCAAATCAATCCTTGTTTCTCCAAAAAGAGTGGTGTATTTTTATCTATTTCTCCAAAGATTTTGACTTGACCTTTATTAATTCTAGTTAAGTTTTTATGACGACTTCTGTTTGCAGTGCTTTTATTTGGTCCTGAGGCTCAATAAAGCACACTGAGTGGCTGAGGTGTTTTGTGGTAGTAGTTCCCAGAGCTTGGCAGCACAGATGGAGTTGACAGTTTTCAGGAATGTGCTGTGGTTGTCTGTCCATGTGTTAGAAGTACAAATTTTGGAATCTACAGGAAGCATAACTGCAGTAGCATAGTTTATCCCTATGGGAAAACAATGAAAAGGCTAGATACCATCTCACTTAATTGAATGAAAATGACAGGAAATGGCTTCAAGCTATGCTGCAGCGTCATTCAGAAAGGCTGCTTTTAAACTATTTATAATAAGAATGCTTGTGAAGTAAAAATAAATAGCCATTTTGATACACTTTCACCTTTTTGCAAAACATCATAATTGCCAATGCCTGATTTTAACAGAAAAAAATGGTGTGTATTTCATAATGAGCTTAAATTGTCTTAGTAACATAAGGTGTAATTTTAAGAACTGGATGTACACGGTTAGATTTCTGACGTCAAGAATTAATATTCAGGCTTCCCTGGAAGGTTTCTAATATTGCTGGCTCAGTGCAGAATGGGTGAAAGGAGAGAGAGGAAGTGTAAGGAATGGCCATCTGACTTATATTCCTTCAGAATAAGCTTTTCTGGCAGAATTTAAAGAGTGTGACCTTCTTCAGCCTAAACAAATGAAAGTTACAGTAAATAACCAGTGTTGGTTACAGATTTGGCAGGCAGGGTGACAGACATCAGCACTGTTCTGGTTTCTGGGGTGTCTGTGAGGAGTCTGTGTGTTCCATCTTGGCTCCTGCAGTTTTTGGTCATGCGCTCTAGTTTCTTCCCAGCTCCTGGAGACGTGCGGATTGGGGTTGGTTGACAACTGTAAGCTGACTGGGATCTCATACTGGAGCTGTTGTTCCCAACACTGCCCATGGTTTCATGGAGAAAAATGTACACCTGTTTCTCTGGCTTTTCTGCTGCAAATATTCTGATAGTGGGTTTTTTTTTTCTCCCGTCTTCCAGGGGTTGAAGTGGCTGCTCGGGAGTTTCCAAGATGATGTCTGATGCCAGTGACATGTTGGCTGCAGCCTTGGAGCAGATGGATGGAATCATAGCAGGTGGGGAAAGCAGACGTCTGGAAGCTGGAGTAGGAGCCCTTGTTACAGACCTCGCTGCGTCACTGCGATGGGTTGGGAGCTGTTTCAGCAAGATGCGAATGAAGATGCCCATAAGAATATTATGTTTAAGGTTTAATGTTTGGGATATTTAATAGAGGTTATTTCTGACTGAAATAATCAACTTCTGCATGCTGAATTGTTTAGGGAAGCAGGTTGGTTGACCAGCTCCTTTCCAAATGTTTGACTCTGTTTTTGCCCGATTAGCTCTCAAGACTGCCCTGATTTAGTGCGTATGCAGCAGTCAGGGATGAACAATGAATTAAAATGATGCCAAAACATTTTATCGACATCTAAAATAAAGTATTTTTTTCTAAAAACCTACATAGGTTTCTTTTAATGCTCACCCATGTGCCTTTCATGAAATTGTATACCATTGAATTTCAGTGGTCATAATTAGTATTCATGACAAGCCATTTGTTTTCCTTAGAAAATTAGAAAGCTGACGTTTCTTAAGGAAGCTAGTTGTGTATCACAAACAGTTTTACCTACAGCACCCTGTCTGTACTGTTCTGCTGTTGCTCAGGTCATTTACTATTTGACCAGTTCCCTGTTGATCATGTGGGACCTGCAGAAAGTCTTCCTCAGTTTTGTATCTTAATAAATGAAGAATATGTGCTATAAAAAACATGTGAATTTGAAATGACAAATCCCTACTGCTCCAAGTGGACCCTCAGGCCCTTCTTCCAGCTGAGCTCTGCGGTGTTGCTGTTCCTCCAGGCTCCAAGGCTCTCGAGTACTCCAATGGCATCTTCGACTGCCAGTCCCCCACCTCTCCCTTCATGGGCAGCCTGCGGGCGCTGCAGCTGATCGAGGACCTGCGGGGCCTGCTGGAGCTCATGGAGACGGAAGAGAAGGAAGGGCTGCGCTGCCAGATCCCAGACTCCACCGCCGAGCTCATTGTGGAGTGGCTCCAGGGTCACATGGTAGGTCCTGGATGTGGCCGTGCCAGATTCAAGAATTCTCTTATTCCGGTTGTGCGCTACTTTCCTTTAAACGTCATGATCCACCACTTCGGTGATAAAGACTGATATTTATCCTCCTGCAGTTCTGATGCGAATTTGTTAATCTTTCCATAATGTCTTTTTGAACACGGAAACAAACGGAAATAGCCGACTTCAGGAGCTGTTCTTCCTTTTTGAGGGGGGTGTCATTGTCAGTCACACCCTTACAAATATTCTAAGATCTGTGCCTTAAGGCTGAAAAAAAATCAAATCATCTAATTTCATTTTTTTATTGCGCATGTTCTTTAAGGGAAGCCTTGAACTAAAGGAGTTTGCATTTGGGGTTATTAACCGTTGAGATTTTGCCGAAAAAGCTCTCTCTTCGGATACTGTATAGGCGGTCAGTGGTATGACTCTTGGTTTTCTCAGAAGGTGTCTGTAGAAGGGAGCTTGATGGGAGCCCTAGAGGGTGATGTACAGCTCAGGAGGGGGTAATGTTGGTCCACAGTTCTTTGCAGTTTTTGCTAGCTGATTGCAATACTGAAAGCTGCAGTGTTGAGGATGATATTCGAAAAATCCTAAAGCCTGGGCACCTACTTGTTTTGCAAGTTGTAGGAAAAATAATGTTCCATGTAGCGAGTTGACAAATAACGGCACTATTCATCACCTGACAGTTCACAGATATTATGGCAAGAAATTCGTAGTGAAGCGCCAAGTGAAAAGCTGTCTGAAGAGCTGTCGGTCCTCTGTGCAACAAAACACTTCCTTCCTCAATGGCTTTTTCTGTTCGCATCTGGTCTGTCATTCCAGTGACTAAAGCTTCTATTTGAAAAAGGTGAATAGTAATGACTTAAGTCTCAACTTGCACTGAATTTCAAAGGAAACACAAAAAAGTATTATATAAACTAGAGGGCACTGCTGAAGAATCACATTTATCCATTGTGTTCCGATTGGCTGGGATGCTGGAAAAGTGTTCCAGTGACCGAGCTTTCCACTTAATTTTGTGTTGGTTTATATTAATTTTCACTTGGCTTTAAATACAGTATTCACTACACATTTACCCATATAAATTTCTCGCTGTTATATGTAGAGGTGTCAAAAACTTCTAGATTCTCTTCCCTTTTTTGCATGGGATACTTGGATATACTGTATTTATAGCCTGACTTTAAGCATCTCTTAGTCACAATCTGCACGATTTCTGACGTGGACTTTGTGCTAAAGGCTGTTTTGTTTCTGGCTTGGCAGTCCAATGTAAAAGACTTCAGTAATGGATTCTCATTAAGTTCAGTGTTGCAAGTGTGAATAGTTTCTAGTTTGACTGTCAGAATAAAGAAAGGTCTTTTATTACGTTAGGAACTGGATGCCTGAGGCAGCTTGGATGTTTTTCAGAAGATAAGATTAGGTCAGTGGTTTCTACTTAAACCAAAAATTATAATGTATCCATGAGACTTGAGATCTGAACACATAAAATGCATCTCATGCAAGTTTTAAAGTACTTTTTTTCTGATGGAAATGTAAATTAAAATGCAGACATTTTGTATTCCTTTGTGCTTCAGGGATCTGGATTGTTATTCACAAGGCTAGAATTCTGCTAATATCGGTATAATGTATTGGTTACAGGAAATGCAGATTATGTGTGTGCAGTTGTCTTATTGGGACAAAAACATTGATGTGATTAAAGAGGGAAGAGAAATTCTGGTAATTTAAGTGGATGTTTTATATATCTGGCTTTGGAATTATTGTCTTTAACATTATGTTTCTAAAGTCCTGATTAATTTCAGGCTTGACAGTCCAAAGTAAAATACTAAACTTCAGGATTGTTTAAATTCATTGTTGCTAGTGTGAGTAGTTCCTGGCTTAATCACTGTTACAATGAAGGAAAAAAGTCCATGTTAGGTTATAAGAACTGGATGCCCGATTCTCTGAGGACCGTTGGATTCCTTTCAGAAGATAAGATGAGGTCATTGGTTTCCACATAAAGCAAAAATTACTCCTCTATGAAGATCAAGGTTTGATAACTTCAAATGATTTGTGTGCAAGGTTTTAAAGGACTATTTGATATTTGTTTTTCAGAAGAAAAATTGAAAATGCTTTGTACATTGTTCCCTAATCTTGGCATGGAATGAGATTACTGCTTATGTTTTTGTAGGTTTAAAACCTGCAAGTTTTAAATGCAAAATGTCTTGTTTTTTTTGGAGGAAGAGAGTCAACAGCTCCTTTTTTGCAGATTGTGCTAATGTGCACTAAGGTAATAAAGGAATATTGCATTTTAGTTTAACAATTCACATCTTTATCCAAGGAATAAATGCAAGAGAATAAGAATGATGGTGGCATATTGCTTGGCTGTCTGTTGGAACCTGTAGAGGTCATACTTTCCCACAAAGTGGAAAACAAAAGAAAGCTTTACTTTATAGATCTTCAAATGTGAAGAGCAAATAAGGTATTTGTTTTTGTTGAAGGAATTGAATGGACAGAAGGAGACTTTTTAACAGTTTCTGATTTTAAGTTTTATAAGTAGGAATGCTGCTTAAGATTCCTTGTGTGTTCACACAGCTGGAAAGTACAACAGAGCATCACGTGAGTCTGTAACAGTTTTTCCACAACTGAATGCCCATCAGAAACTGAAGATAAGAGGGGTTTATGTAAGTGTTTGTGACCTCTCAAGTCCCTTTTTTTCAATGTGAATATGAAAGATTTGGAGGATTATTTCAGAAAGTGTAGTCGGGCATTTTAAAGGCTGTCTACTGTGAAGCATAAAAGCACCAAACATTGACATTATCAAGATGCATGAAGCATCTTCACATCAGCTTCTGTCTGCCAGGTTTCCATAGTTCCCAAATCAAAGCCCTGTTTGCATGGTTTCCTCATTCCTCTTAAACAGAGAACAGTCTCTCCTCTTACTAAAGGTAGACTGTGTGAACTGTACCCAGTCACTTTATACGTACTTATTCTTTAATATCTTTACTAGTAATTGCAGTTGCTGGCAGCATTCGGTAACGTAATTTGCAAAAGGGGAGAGTTCTTGATGTGGCTTGGTTTTACTAGCTGAAAGGCAAAGGTCTTTCAAAATTCAGCAGTAGCTTGAGGTTGGTGACCAGCTTCATGTGGCTGGTGGAATAGGGTTAGACTTTTGTCTGTGGTTTGTTCACTCCTGCTGATGTCAACAGGGTAGAGCAGGAAGACTCCCTCTCTGTCCCTAGACAAACTTGGAAGAATTACCACACATTCCTGTGCTGCCGATAGTGGCAGAGGCTTGTAGGACCCTCTCGTGCTTGAGGACGAAAAAGGATGGAAATGTACTCTTCTCTTACATCGTCTTCTTGAACATTATCAGCAAGTTAATTTTGGTGGTCAGAAATCCGATTCCTTGCGATAAATTTGTGAATTGAGAGCTAAATGGTGACATGGAGAGATCTTTGGATATTTACAAAAATTTTAAGTGGATGAGAAAGGTAAGGCCTTAATCATTTAAACATGTAGAGGTGCTTACAGTAGTGTAGAAGACACACTGTTTAAAAGATAGAGACTATTAGAAGAGACTTATTAGTTGTCTACATTTTTATAAAAACAACGAGTAAAGTGTAGTGATTTTTTTCATGTGACTGCAAAGAATAATTTTCTCTGTGTACTCTCAGCTGTGTTTGAGAGGGCACGTCTTAGCTCAAATTGGGGAAAAATGTGGATGAACTTAAAATCCTTTTTTTTTGCTCTTTGTAGAATTTGTCCACTGAATGTGTGTGGTAATCCCTTAGATACATTGGTTTGCCTTTGGAAATGCAGAATTTGAAATGATTAAAAACTATTGGTCATTCCCTGTACTTTGATAGCAGCTTGCCTATAAGTAATAAGTCTTGTTAAATGTGAACTGTGTTATAGTGTGCTCCTGGAGTGCTAGTGTTGCCAAGGGAAATGGCAAACAAATGATAATGTTATAGCTGCCAGGGTGATGCCAAGCACTAAGTCATGTCTTTGTGTCAAATAATGTTTACATAGGCATTTACTACACAGTTAGTGTTTTTAGAGCCGTCTAAAAAAACATTTACCCTAGAATTGCATTACAAATGGAACATCTTTTCTCACATCTCAGTTTGCTGAAAGGCAGATTCTTTTACCCTAGAAGGCATTCCTTCCCACACACCTTTGCAATTTAAGCAACATGCTTTTCTTGTCTGAGTAAAACTAATCCCAATCATTCGCAAATTACTTGAGCAGAGTATTAGACTTCCATTTTGACCTGAGGAAAGTGTGCACTTACATGACATTTATGTTGTTGAAATTTCATGTAAATGTCTTAAGACCTGGTAAACTCTACTGCATGAGTTGTTCAGCTCATAACAGTTATTCTAGATTTCATCTGAATTTTTTCATGAGTGGATCAGGAAGAAAGACATGTCCTACAGACACAAGGAATTGTCATTTATTTTCTCAGGGTCTTTGCTAATAAGTATGCGAATCATTTATTTTTTAGACCAATGGGCACATCTCCGTGAGTGGTGATGTTTATCAGGAAAGGCTTTCTCGTCTCGAGAGTGACAAGGAATCCCTCGTGTTGCAAGTAAGAAAACTCCTGAATCCACTTTTTGAATTGTAAAACTTTGCAACCACATTAATAAATCTGAGTATTTTAAGTGTATAACAACTACTGTCTTTTACAATTATACTGTATTGTTAGATTCCATAATTTCACACACCTGCTGTGGAATCGCCAGTCTTTCCAACAGTAATGTCAGATCCTAGATGTTTTGTCAGATTAGTGGCTGTGTTCATTTTCCTGTAAGTGGACCTCGAGGAGGGACGGTAGTGAAGGAGATCAAGGAGTGCGCTGGATTGCACTGTGCGAGCTTTTCAGAAGGGAGGTTGGGTTTGTGGTTTCCACAGGTAAGCGTGTTGACTGACCAGGTGGAAGCGCAGGGGGAGAAGATCCGGGATCTTGACTTGTGTCTGGAGGAACACCGAGAGAAGCTCAATGCTACTGAGGAAATGCTGCAACAGGTAAGTGTTTCTTTTGGACACCTCACTGGTCTATACAGCTATGCCGCTCTTTAAAGAGAGGCTTAAAAGAGGCTTATAGTTCAGGAGATGTGTAAAAAGATGCAGGCCATTGATTTGAAAGCCTGGTCTCATGTCCCCAAAGTTCACTATGGGATAGTGGTGGATTAAAACTCCATTCACCACCTTTACAAAAGGGGTTTTATAAAGGCTGTTAAATTCTAATGACATCAACAGCTAAGGCAGCATGTGGAATTTTTTAGCAAACAGCGTAATAATGCTGCCATTTTCCACAGGAACTTCTAAGTAGGACGGCCCTGGAGACTCAGAAACTGGATCTGATGGCTGAGGTTTCCAACCTTAAGCTGAAGCTGACTGCTTTGGAAAAAGACCGCCTGGATTTCGATGAGAGATTCAGGGACAGTGAGGTAGGATCATCATGTGCGTCTTCTCTTTTCTAAATGTAGACTCTCCGCTGTATAGGAAAAATGTTGCTGTAAGTGAATGAAGGGAGCAAAATTGAATTCTATAAATATGGTCAGCTGTGGATGTGTAGGTTGACAAAGACAGTTTTTATGCTTTGAATGGGTGCATTCTGGGTTCATGGAAAAGACAAGCTAGCACCCTTTTAAAAATCTTTGTCCTTCAAAATCTAAAAATGAAAAAAATATCATTTTTTTTAGAAAGGTTTACTGTATTAATGCAAGACCATTACTTCATAGCCATTAGGATGTGCCATTTTCCATTAATCACACTGTAAAGTTTTATTTATGGTATTAATGGAGTATTCCCAGTTCTGGTACTGGAGGGCTGGTGTGTGTAGGTTTTCTAGGTCTCTTAAAGCAGCAATATCTAAGGAGCTGGCAGGAGCTTTTCAGTGGTTCCACTGAAGCCAATAATGAGTTGATTTAGATAATTTGAAGCCCATCTGCACTGAAAACCTGTGGACAAACTTTATTCCCCTAACCTGGTACTGAGAAGCCAGTCAGCAAATGTAGAGTTTTAATAGAAAATATATATTTTTTTTTACTTGAAGGTTCTAACTGTAATAAGTTAACATAGTTAATTTAAATATAGATGAATTAGAAACACTTGTTTAATGTAAGTTGTATCTTTTATTAGACAATGCACTAAGCTTTTCGATGATCTAAGCAAATGCTTAGCACTTATCAAACAAAATGTGTGTGTCCAGCCAGGTTCTTCTGTTTGTGTTTCATGACCGCTGCCTTTTATTATACAATATGTGAAGATCTGGTTAATGTTCAGCAGGCTTTGACTTGTGTGCAGTACCTTGCAAAAGCGCTCAGGCCTCTGCGGTTTCCTTATTTTGTTGCTTTAAAATATGCAGTCATGACACTTAGAATGTGTGGAATATGTTATGTATCACTTACCACACTACAAACATGAGGTAGAAGGTTTTGTAGTGAGAAGGCACAAAATTTGATCTTCCTGGTCCAAATACCAATCACTACATCTGATGCAAACCCAACATACTGCACCACTCGGTCAACACGTCCCTACAGTGGAGTGTGGAGCTGGCAGGAGTGTTACAGTTCTGTGTCTACTCAGCAGGGACAGGGAAGCTCAAGACTGATGGCAACATTGAGCAGAGCTGTGTAAAATCTTAGAGAAAAACTTACTTTAGACCTAAAACTGTGATTAAAAATTTCACATTTCTGCAGGACGGTGATCCAAAGCTACACTGGCCTAGTTTGAGGCTAAGAAAGTGATTCTTTTCATGGCCCAGTCCTGACTTGAATCCTATCGCGAAGATGTAGAAAGCAGTCCCAGAGCAACTTTTGTAATTTCACAAAATGGGACACCATAGGAGGATGTCTTTGTACTTTTTTGCGAGGGACTGTGTGTTGATATGGCTAGAAAATTGCATCATTTTGTAACCAACATTATTAATGCGCCTTTGTAATGAGATTGTGACTTGGAAGTATTTGACTTCCATAGCGCATTCTGAAACTCGGTTTTCAAAATGCCCCATGAAGCTCAGGCTGGAGACATTCATTACCCATAAGGAAGTGGTGCAGAATTCCCTAGTTGTTGCTGGGAAGCAGACCCTCCAGATGCACAACCTGTTGCTTAAACACAAATAGAACTCTATTGTAACATGACCCATGACCCGAAGAAGGCTCCACAGCCGAAACGTTGTTTCCTTTCTTCTCTTTTCAGCAGGGAATAAACCTTTACTTGTTCTATTGTAACATGGCATTCTTTTATACATTGGTGAATTATTAAGGTTTTGTAAAGCATTAATGCGTGGTCAGACCACACAGAGAGGACAATTCCTTTCGGCTGTTAACTTTAGTGCTTTTTGAAATGCCTTAAAGTTATCTGGAGCTTGTGGAAAGTTTTTTTTTTTTCCTAATTAACATTTTATAACCCACTAGGCTTCATGTTCATTTCTTGTTTTCAACCCAAGTCTAGCGTGGTCTTCTGTGGTTGCACGGGTGTTGGTTGCAGGGAGAGGTAGTGAGTTTAAAGCTGACAGGAATGTGCAGGTGTCTCTCCATGTCCAGAAGGATGTATTGTTACACGCGTCTTCCTCAACATTACCTTTCAATTCCTGTGTTCACGTTCCCCGTCATGGGAGCAAGCCGCCATCCCTTTCCTTCTCTTCATCTTGTTTTTCAATCTTCTGCTTGCTCACGCTCCACGTAGTCACTGCATAACTTAATCTCCGAGCTCCGAGACCAGATGGAGACGCTGGAGGTGGAACTAGCACTTTTCCAAGAAAAGAGGTTACAGTATGGGGATCAAGAGGTGAACAGTTGCTTTTCTTTTGCTTTAACATCTGGTCCCAATGTGGCTGCGCATGATCTCTGCGAGATCAGTTCAGTTTCTGCAGATACTCTGCATTTCTGCTGTTGGTGATAGACTTGTCATTTACAAGTGATTTACTTGTGACTTGTGATTTAAAAAAAGGATTACTCAAGTAATTGCTATTTGGGTCAGGATTAGTTTCCTTGACTTAAGAACTTGTAACTCACTCGCATGCATTAGAACTTCATTCTCTGGAATACAGATACAAATAGAAATAATTTTTCAATTCACCTTAAGATTCAATTGACCTTTCAATTGTTCTAGACAAGTCGACATTCCAGCAGTACTGTCTGTATATCATTGTTTTGTTAGTTTTTTTTAGAACACCATGCGCAGAACATTGACCTTTGCTTTCTTACTTCCTTGTGTTCTGTACCATTTTCTTTCCTGTAATTTTGTCTGGTTCCAAATCTCCAGCTCAAGATGCATTTCACTGGCCTGCCTTGCTCTAATGTGTGGCTCATGCATCCCTCCAGCAGCCTGTGTAGACCTTAGACCTCTTCTAATTGTGATTTACACCTAGTTATGCAGATGTTTTCAAGTTTTCCACTGCTGCCAGTGATAGACCTACTGTGCATGTTTTCTCTCCTCTGACTTGAAGTGGGATTCTTCCTCTTTTTTTTTTATTTGGCAGAGGCTTGTTGGTGATTGTCTTGGTTTGTTTCTTATAAAGGTTACTCTTCTCTGTTATCTGGCCTGCTCAAAGATGTGTGTCGTGAAAAGTATTGTGCAGTGTGGAGCAATAAAACTCGGTACACACGCAAGTGTGACCAAGGCCATGATGGCGGATAGCAACGTGCTTCACACAGGTGTCTTGGACACACGCAGGCGATCGTGGTCACATTGAGCTGGTGTGGGGCATTGTGGTTTGAAGTGGACGTGTCTCTGGGAGTGCGTTTTGTTTATAGGGCCTCTAAGTTCAGTTGTTCCACAGTGCAGTTCTCTTGGTGCAGTTGTTTCAGCAACTGCCGCTCTGCATGTAATTTATTTGCAACTCACTCCGATAATTCTTGGGTGGTTCTTACGTGAGATTTAACAAAGTTGTTCCTTTGCAGGGGTTGATCCAGGAGATTAATGACCTGAGGTTTAGAGTGACAGAGATGGAAAATGAGAGGCTTCAGTATGAAAAGAAGCTGAAATCAACCAAGGTGAGTGTTTAGAGCCTGAGGTTACCCACTAATTATAGTTTGCTTTCTCACATTGTTAAATGATCTGTACAACTGAGAAGCATAGGTCTGTTTTTAAATCAAATTCCTTTAACACTTCTGAGGCGTTTCCTGCAAGATGGCATTTTTCATGGTCTAGAGCAAAAAAAGCTTGTTGTTATTGTTATTAAAATTTAAAGAGACTTGTACTCCTCCAAGATTTCCTTTCAACACTTTCTTTAAACTTTGACTTATCAGTTCCCCTTTTCTCTTCTTTCAGTTGCTCTCTTTTCTAATTCTCTGTCACTAGTCTCTAATGGCCAAACTCTCTAGCCTGAAAATCAAGGTTGGTCAGATGCAGTATGAAAAGCAGAGGATGGAGCACAAATTCCAGACACACAAGGTGTGATTTTTCTGGGTCCTTCTTGCCATGTCTTTGGGCTAACCCTGTAGGGGTGGTGGGTATTTTAAATCAAACTTCAGTTCAAGGAACATCTTCTGTATATGATCATGCATGAGAGGGGTTTCTGAGTGGAGAAATCATGCTCTTGTAATCAGTTTTTCTTTTTGTTCAAGCGATCCTAGTAAAGTACTTTGCAATGATGATATTGGACTGTCATCTCATGATGAGTAACAGTTCCCTGAAAGACTGATGGAAAATTTTGGTTTGGTTAAAACAATCAAAGAAAGTTTTGCAGATCTTAGTGCATGATGATTTTAAACCAGGAACCGAATGTTGACTCCTTGGACACCTTTTCTGATCCAAGGCTCTTCCCCCCACGGTGTGTGTGTCGCAGGACGAGCTGCTGATGCTGCAGGAGCAGCTGGAGCAGAAGGAAGTGGAACTGAAGCGGCTCAGGGAGGAGGATCTCGTCAAGTCTCCGGGGGAGGGGCCAGACAAGGAGGAGAAAGGTGGGCGGGGCCTCTGGGGACAAAGCAGCAGACGGTCTTCCTGAATTTCTTGCCTAGAATCATTGATGTGACTGCACTTACTTGCTAATGTACTGTTTAAACCGTGGTGAAGACCACCTGCACAAAATTTTAAAAAGCAAGGACTGAAATGTTCAGAACCGCAAAACTGTTTTATGTCAAAGTAACTCTTCTGCTTTATTGCTTACTGTTGTGCATCTTGCTCATTATTCCACACAGATGAAAATTTTAAAAAGAAGCTCAAAGAGAAACGTAAGGTTTTAGCCTTTTTTTTTCCAACGCTTCTCTGTCTTAGTGTGCTTTGCTTACAATCTGCATGTGTAAACAAGGTGCGTTAGAGGGTTGCTTATTTATATCTCCTGGGTGGGGATATTTTATTCAGAATGGTGGGCCTGCTTTTTGTACTAAATATCTCGCAGTACTGGAGTTCAACTTCCTCCACCTTAGGTAGTCCCACCTCTTGTATCCTGTCCTCTCCAGAAACAGGACACTGATTATTTCAGAGATTTTCTTGTCTGCAGGGTGCATCCTGTTCCTAGAAGATGGCCAAAGGCTGCTGCATCCAGATCACAAAAATATTTTTTTTCCTGTAATTGTCCACGAAACCTGAAATTTCATAAAATAGCCATTACTGTGTGAGCAATCCTCTGTAACAAAGCCGCGATGAGCAGGAGCCAGTCTTCTGCCCCTCAGCAACTAAGCCTGGAACTGCCACAAAGAGCCCTGCCTGTTAGGTCTTTTACCAGACGTATATGACTCACTTTCCCTTTTTAATCATTTAAAAACTAGTGTTTTTATTGCATTGCTTGGTATTCTGCTTACGTGTTGCATGCATAGTTTATCCATGCATACATTATAACATCTAGCACCCCCCACTGGCAGGGGGCTCCTGGTTTAGATGGCTGTGGGATTGTCCTAAGGGACAGGAGACTTAATTGGAGGATTGCCTCCAATTTGAGTTTGTTGGCTACATTGCCATTGAACAAAGGTTGTTGTGATAACCAGATGTTACAAAGTGCTCGGCTTAGATCTCATTTTTGGATTAACTCGTTTCATGCTGAGTATCAAAAGAAATTTTGCACGCCTACATGTATTTTTAGAAAAAATATATGCACGTTCGATAACTGAAATATGTTTGGTGTTTTATTTTGCTCATTCACATCTGGCTGCAATAATCAAGTGACTGTTGCATGAACACTAAATCACCTTGACAGTGAGAGCTTATTTAACCCGAGGACTGTCAAGCCAAGTGAAAATTAAGGAAAATTGGACCTGTTAACCACTTGGGAGGGTTTACAGCCATGAATCGGTAGCATGGCAAAGCATTCCAGTGAAACAGTCCCTTACTGATGGGTCACACCCCAGGAGACACGCCGTGGCATGATAAGATGGTGTGATGACCTGGCCATCACTACCTTAGTTGCTCTTCCTGATGTGACAGTGTTTCAGCAGGACAGGGAACCTCCTCGTGCTGCTCATGTCGCAGCAGCTTTCCTGTCAGGTGCGAATGTGGCAGTGATGCTGTGGAAGCCGTGGCTGCCAGACCAGAGCCCCATGGGCCAGCTGTGGGATGAGCCGAGAAGACTTGAGGCTTCTTGGGCTCGGAGGCTAGCGATCATGCGAAGCCAGGCTAGGGAATGGGTCAGTCACACCAGACTGCAGCTGCAGCCTGGAGCCATGCGTGCATTGCAGATGTTTGACTTGTACTGCTTCCAGGGGAGGTCAGACAGACTGTAGACATCCTGTTGTTTACAAATGTTAATAAGCAGAAGAAATTTACCTTTTTTGATAATGTTGTGCATGTTAGTTCTATACGTGTTGGATTTCTCTTGATGCTCAGTACATTTGGTTTTTGTTGTCTGGGAAGCAGTAGCAGCCTTCATCAGTACATCAGAGGGACTCTTTCACTGTTGCCCTGAGCTCTGCAGACTGGCAGCTGTAAGGCTGTCTTTCCTCTTTGCTCCAGGGTGTTTTTGCTGTGGCTGCAGCACAGGATTCACACACAAGCTTTGTCTCAGTCAGAAGAATCTCTTATTTTTCACTAATCTCAGCCTTCTTTTGCTCCAGTTCAACACTCTTGCCATTATCTAAGTCACAACCACCAGGATTGCAGTTCTGCTAGGGGCAGTTTGTAACAACATTCTCCATTCATGTTTAACTTTGTGAGTTTTATTTTTCAGACTTTGAGGTGCAAAAAATGAAAAGGGCAGTGGAGTCATTGATGGCAGCTAACGAGGAGAAGGTAACGGCATTTTATAGCTCCTGACCCACCTCCTGACAGAGCTTGCCTTTATTGCAGGCTTGGGTAAGCAGGAGGAAGATGGGTGCATCAGCAGCCTGTTTGGCTACCATGTTAAAACCATGTTTTACCTCACTTCTTAAATTAATGATTTACTGAGAGGAAACGATGTATGCATTGTATCTTACCGTGTTTCATACATCATCTCAGAAAGCTGCAGATTCCCAAACTGTTCAACTGCACTGAAACCTAAAGGACACATTGGTACTGTAAGATACTGATGGTGGTATGCTGCATACAAGAGAGGGAGATTTCTCTTTGTTTATAATGCTGTGTTTTACTACATTTTTCTTTCTTTCCAACTTTGATTCCAGGATCGTAAAATTGAAGAACTCCGACAATCACTCAACCGGTATAAAAAGGTTCAAGACATGGTCATTTCAGCCCAGGTTAAAAAAGGTAATGTGATTTATGGCAGCACTACCTGCAGTGCAGCAGGGTGAGGATCAGATTTTGGAGCAATTGGAATTCTGCTCCTTTAACAGGAAATGACCCAGCAATAACCAAGTCACTTTAAGTAGACCAGAATGTTTCCTCTGGGCGTGCAGAGCACAGCCTTTCCTATTCTCGTCTGCGTATGACTCTGCCAGAAAAGAACACAGTGCGACAAGCTTTCCAAGTCATTCAGTCAAATTGGTGAAAAGGCTGCAGTTGCAGTTAATTTGGATTTGTTTCTTAGCAATGAATTCAATAAAAATAGATTCCACCGAATCCTTTTGACCTACCGAAAGTATGTCGGTAGATTGAGTTGACCTGTATGTACAGTATGTCTGCATGCTGGCATTCACAATGATGACCTGGCGTCTTCTACATGTGCTGAGATATTCGTGGCACATACGGATGATTGCTGCACAGAAACTGTACATCCCAGGGTCATGGCTGGCCTTCCGTTGGGTTCAGGACCAGAGCAGAGAATCTTCTTCTGAGCTCTTTGTGGGGGGAGCAGGAGGACTATTTTGTATGTGCATGTTCTTAAAATATCTGTTAATTTTAGGAATGCGCTTAAAAACAATTTATTTCTGCTGGTAATTCACTTTTAAGATGCTTTTCTAAAGCAGTTTTCAGGAAAGGAGAGATTAGTGTTAAGCATATCCGTTGTCCATTAGGATGATCACAAATGTGTATCTTTCATAACCAGGTGTTCTTGCTGTTTTCTACAAACATGAACGAGGGTTTGACCTTTTCTTTCAGACAAGCTGAAAGAGGGAGACAGTGAAGAGAGTCAGAGCGATAGCTCTGTTTCTGTGTCCACTGCCATTTCAGTCGCTGTCGAATCGGACAAATCGCCTTCTCCTGTTGCACATGAAGAGCCAGGAGCCAGGCAAGAGGTGGCAGTGCTGCCCGTGCCTGGAGAGGTGCGTATCCTGTTATAGATGCAGGACTCCTTTGTAATCCTCACTGTGCGGGGCAGCACCGCAGGATCGCGGCACTCGATTACATGATAGAATCGCAATAAAAGAGTCTGTTGTGAGACCCAGGTTATGTCTGTAATAGGTGTAACAGATTCATGTAAATTAAAAAGTCATAACGTTTCCCTACAAATGCGAGAATTGCTAGTCATTGTTATTGTTTCATTCAGGATTTTATTCCTGTTAAATAAAGATAATGACTTGGTATTTATGGCATCATATGGCCACAAACTGTACTGAGAACAGAATGAGACCTCGCTTGTGTGATATAGAGACATCAATGCAAAATGGCTTCAATTACCATTTTTCTTTCTCCTTTAGTTAGGTGCCTTTTTTGTCTAAGTAATATGTTCACCTTGAATTTATGCAAAAAATCTCTCAAAGAAGAATTCCAATGTGTGGTGGTAATAACATATCAGCAGCATTAACATTGCCACACTTCTCATCCATGAGCTGTTTCATGTTTCACATTTTCTGTATTTCAAAACCAGAGTTAGATGAAAGGAAGAGTGCAAACCTGCTGTGCCCATACGCAGACTAGCACAGCGTCGTGTGAGCATTGTAGCTGAGGTTAGATCGGGGGCCTCCAGACTCCAGCTCTAAACCTGCACTCGCTCTGCAATCACGGGTTCGAGCCTGGGTCTGTCCTAAGTGGCTGATTGATGGGTCGGGTGGGGTTTGTGTACCACGGTGCTCTACGCTCTCAGAGACGCCTCGGGGGCATGTGGTACCTCTCCTCTTCCCCGAAAAGATAGTATCGTTAAAGACAGAACCAGCAACTAGAATAAGAGCTGCACAGCTGTTAAAACTACACTGAAGGCTAGGGCTTACATTATGGCTAGGGTTTAAGCCTGTGATCGTTAGTCCGTTTTCACAGAAGATGTTTTGCAGATATGCTCCCCTTTTTACGTCAGGGTGAAGCACTACACTTGCGACATATTGTGAAGTGTTTACAATGAAATCCGTGGGAAATGAGAGAGAATCTGTAGGAGAGTGAGTTGGTTGAGTGGGAAAAAAGTGTGTTAATTGATGTTCTTGCCTATTACTGAGCTGTAAGAAACTTTATTTACTGGACAGTTTTTCTGCCTTTATGTAAGTGATGTAAAAAGAGAAAGCACTTCACTAAGATCACATAACCATAATCTAATTTGTTTGCACATGCAATAACTTGAATTATAGTAGAAAAACAGCTTTAAATTTACACTATTCTTTTTCATTTAGTAAACAATACTAACATTATTTCTGAAATAGTTATAACTATTGCTACAGAAATACAGGTTTTAATCATACATCCATTTTAGTTGACTACAGTTGATTTTAGTGAAATTTTGGCCAATTAAATTAAATCAAATGCCTAAAATTTGATTACATGTGTTTCACTTTTTAGTCTTGACTAAGATTGACTAATTCAAAAACTGATTAAATTAACACTGGTTTCATTTGCCACAGAACCAACCCTGTTTTCCCCCTAAGGTATTAAGTCTCACATTTTGTGAGATTGTCATTCATGGAGACTTCAAGAACATAACCCTCAATAATACTGAGGTTTTACTGCACTTGAAAGGTGTGAGTCTTATGAGGGTGGTCTTCAGCAGTCAGTTCTTTTCACTCATTTCAGCTCTCCGGTAAACTACATACGAGTGTCCTCCAAGTGTCCATCTCTGCATCAACATCAACCCCCAAGTCATCTTGCGTGCCTGAGCAGAACACAGCCCTGGAGCAGAAGGAACAGGACAGGTTTGACATGGCCGTTCTGGACAGGAGTCTCTCTGAATGTGCTCCACAGTGGAATCGTTTCCATCGTTTTAATCCCAATACGTTTTGTTCTTTTTTTAAACCTATACAGCAGAGTGGTGACTCCTGACGTGTCGCAAATACAGGAGACTTCAATATGCGACAGCCCTGTGTGAGTTTTTATCCTGCAATCAATTTCTTCCCATAAGGCTTAGACTGCGGACAGCTTTTGGACGTGTTTTGAACACGTTTGTTCATTTTTATTACAGATCCCCAGACATCACAAAATCAAGCAGTCTGGACAATCTAAAAAGCAGTGATGCTGACAAGGTAAATTACATTGCCTTTCATCTTCCAAGACATCAAAACCAGGTCTTTAAAGACGCTTGTTAAGAAAACTTTTTCATTCCTGTGAAATGTTGCCTTTTCTTTGTTGGTGTAGAAGAATGTCCTCCCATCAGTCCACCAGACGCCACAAGAGGTAGGTGATCAGCAGTTCACCTGCCGGGGAGAAACCCCGCTGGCTCAGATCTGCGTTCTTTCCTGTTACCTCTCTCTCATGTGCCTCTTCTTTTTCCTGCTGCCTTCCTCTGGGGCTCTGCCTGCCTGCCTGCCCGTCTGTCTGTAGATGGCGGAGAACTTTTTACTTCTCATCAAGGTTGGCGCCTGTGTGGTTTTGTCAGTGCCTGTGAAGGGAGCAGTGGTAGCCGTTACCCGTGTGAAGAGGAAAAACTGTAGCTGGCATGTGACTGCTTCTGCATGAAACCCTTTTAGAGCAGCAAAGGATACAACTTGCATGATTTAAAGACCCCTCTGTCTTCCCCGGGATCGGAATATGGAGTTGCATGTGGGTTTGCAGAGTCCACACGGGGGTATATTATGCAAGGACACATGTGAAAGACCTTAATATAAAGCCTTTAATTTGTTAAAAAGTGAATCTTTGGGCTTACCTCCAGCAGCAAGACTCCCTTTCTCTTTGGTGATGTTTATTGCACAGTTCTAAATAGTGCATTAGTAGCCATAGATGAACTGTAATATTTCAATCTGTCAGAGCCAAATGTAGTAACAGGATTTACTGAACAGGGTGCTAATTGAAATGTTCAGTTATCTGCTTCTAGTTATGTGGCAACACATCTCGGTGTTGTAATGGCCAAATTAAAAACTGCATCTGGACTCATTCTCGGTGCAATCGGGACACCTAGTGGTTATTGTGAGACAGCAATCTTTTCAGAAACAAGTCATTGCCAACTATCTTCTGCTGGTTTTAGCTTTTCGAGCCCAGTTACGAGATGTATTATTGCCTACTGATTAATCAGAGCAGCTGCCCCTCTGCCCTTCATTAGCACTGACCATGGCCGGGCCGGGTTTGAGTCCAAGTGCATGACTCCAGCTCTCGTGCTGGTTGAGCTCTGTGCAGCCAGGCCCCGAGGCGGACATGTGGATTCAGTTGTGCTGCTCTGTCACTCTTTCAAGAATAAGGCCTTCGAGGAGATAAGCAAGTTCGGCAGCCTGCCGCCCAAGTCTCCCCGACAGGCCGGCTCAGTGGACGACAGCTTCGGGACGCGGAAGGCCAGGGCGTCGTTCGGGCGGGGCTTCTTCAAGATCAAGGGAGGCAAGAGGACGGCGAGCGCTCCTAACCTAGGTGGGAACTCTGCGTGCTTTCAGGGTTCCTTTGATTTTGTGCTGGACGTTAAACGGGACTCGGATCTAGTTTGAGGAAGCTTTGCAGGAGCAGTGGCCACGTTTAACAAGGGTGCTAAACTCATTGGTTGCCTTTTCACTGTTGCACTTCGTAAGATAAAATCGTAAGCTTTGGAATATTTCATGTTTTGTTTTTATACTCGGATCATGCAACGGATTGAATTATGTCATTAAGGTCAGGAATGAAAAGCTATCAGGGCCTCCAGGAGCAGGATTGGGAATCTGTAACCTGTTTTAATGACACGAATTCACGTAACACTTTTGTTTTGTGTACATTTCCATGTACATTTGCATGGCTTCGAGCCCTTTAGGAACTACAGGGACCGGAGCCAATGAAAGGAGCATGTCTGAGTGAAATTCCAGTACTCAGTTAAATACTTGATAGAAGAACAGGTGAAAATGGTTTCAGGTGGAAGGAGTTTTGAATCTGAGGTAGTGTTAAAGGAAAAGTGTAAATATGTAAAGTATTATATGTAAGTTTTTAATGCTTCAGTTTTGGCAACGCAACATAAATCTAGGCTATGTAAACACTTATGGCCTCCTTTTGTAACTGTATATATGTGGGGAAACCTGGATGTACTGAAGTGTTCCTGCAAAGGAGACTCATCCATGTGGTGCTATCTATGGGAACCGCTGCTGGGTTTCTTGTGTGCTGTCATCTTGTGCTTCCTCACCGCGAGGTCCTGTGCTCTGTCGTGTAATTTTGTACGCTTCACTTTGTTCTGCATATTGTCCGCTGCTGCTCTGCGTGTACATGTTGTGGACATGTGAAGATCGCAGTCGAAGTGCAAGCGCACCTACATTAGGTACAGTATGGAGTGCATGGTGGTCTGCAGAAATGCGGTGTTCTGGGTAAACTGAACAACTGGATATCCTGTCAGGGTGTGCTGGACGTCTGTTTGCAGTTTCATTGCATCTCGCAACATGGGTGTGACTCGCTAGTAGAGGCTGCTAGTCCCTTATGGAGAACTTGTTGACTATAGAGTGCCTTGCATGAAATTTAATTTTTATAATAATCCTCCTTTTTTTACTCACTAAGCTGGCTTTCAGGTTGGTGCTTCATGTTTGATTTAAAATACCTTCTAGTTTTTTTCTTTGTGCAAAATGTGTTCGTGGGAGAAAGCTACAAAGAGCAATCTGACCTTTGCGTGTTGATGTGTCAGCCTGTTACCACAGGATGACAATTTCTGAAACCAGGTGTAAAACAAAAATCATTTATCAATTTTTAGTCCTGTCCAGTTTTAAGAAGTTGAATTTCTAGCATGTTAAATTGACATACTGTTAAAATACATTTAACAGGATGGGAAGGGGATATGAGTGTTCCTCAAACTTTCAAAATATCTCAGAAATCCAGTTGTTCTTACCCATTACAGAATGTCATCTGCAATTTTCCCACCTAACTGTAGTTATCAGACTTAAGCAGAAACTGCTTTGTGGGTAGTTTTGGTCTGAAGTACAGTAGCTTTCATTCTTAGGTACGTTAGTCAATCGCTCATCATTGCTTCCATATCTTACCCTGGTGATCTGAAACTCTAACAAAGTGTGGAACACCTGTGTGATTAACCATCCTAATACCGCATTCAGAGCTGGGTTTTAAACACAAGATTCCCATGTAAGGATGGTTGAAGAGACTTAATTGAACACAAAGCTGCCAAGCTCACTACAGCAACTGTGAAGTCCAGTTACTGTAGTGCTTTTCATGGTATCTTTTTATACCTGGTCACTCAGGTACTGCAGACATCTGAATAAAAGTCTGATTAGTGTGCTTTGAGCAGTATTTTTTCTGTTTTTAGGACTATAAAAGGTTTGACTTTGACCCAGGTCCTGGCTGCGTTTGCATTGTAGCAGTTGATCACTATCAGAGGGGCAGTGCATAACCTGCCCTTTCTGCACAGATTCATGAATAACTCTGCACAGCTGCTGAGGTTCGCATTAGCCCCTTCCGCTGTCATAAAATCCAGCCCTGAATGCTGCCGTATGGAAAGAGAAACCGGTGTTCGGGTGCTCGGCTGAAGGAGCCTGTCTTGTCTGTAGCGGAGACAGAGAGGGAAGGCACTGAGCACCTGGATCTGGCCGGAGTCCCTCGCAGGTCAGCAGAGACGGACAGCTCCCACACGTCGCCCTCCTCTCCCGAGTCCAGGAAGAAGGCCAGAGGTATCAAGAAGTTATTTGGAAAGTAAGTTTCTCGTCCCCTACAGTGCTGGTCTAGTTCATACAGTACGTCTGTTTCTTTTCCAGTGGGCTTGATTGTGTTCTTGTGTGCTCTGCATCATTAGCATTCAGAATAACTGTAAACTCTTAATGATCACTTGTAACCCTGTTCTAACGCTTCCCAATAGTGGGCAGTAGCTGTTAGTATACGGTACACTGTCTGCCAGGGGTGCACTTGTTAACATAAATTCTGGATAAGTCAGGTCCAGAAACGGTCTAGTATAACCCACAGGCACTGCTTTGCCTTCTGTAGAGGATGCAAGAAGTCACAGTGCAGTTCAGTGGATGTTTAAACATTTTTACGACTTAAACCTTTTTTTTTTTTCAGGCTGAAGAGGAGCCAGTCCACCACATTTAACCCTGATGACATGTCGGAGCCGGAGTTTAAGAGAGGCGGGGTGAGGGCCACGGCGGGGCCCCGGCTGGGCTGGTCTCGGGACCTGCAGAATGCGAGCAGGTGAGTGCGGAGCGTGATGGCGCAGGTTCCTCCAGTGCAAGAGAGAGAGACCGGATGCAATGTCCGCTTGTGCCAGTGAGTTCTTCCATAAGTGTTTTTGCTACGTTTCGACACTGTCACCCACCACGCACCCATTAACTTTGAGTCCTGCGGCGAGCTTAACCACAGAATTCTCAGCAGCTTACTGGTACATCAAGAGCATTCAGTGGGATGGTTATATTAGCCCCACAACTAACACAGCTGCAGCGACCCACGGAGCAATAAAGGGCAATGACTATTGAGGATAGAAGTCGTGCCATACAGTATAGAAGTTGCCTTTTTAAAGGGACTTGTCAAATGAGTGTGGCACACTTTAGAATTAAGCTGAATGAATGAAAGTTTAATACTGACAGTAATAGTCAGCAATTTACAATGTTTTGGAGGGTCCGCAAATGTATTTTTGAACCCAGAATTCAAAAGAAAAACGAAGACCTCAAAGGAAATAACTGGTCCATCTCGGTGTATTTAAATCATTTAAAAGATCTCTGTTTCAAGCAGACTGGCTTAAAATTAGCATTTTCGTGAAACAGTCACGTGCGAGTTATTTTAAAGTCGCAAGACCCAACGGCTGTCTGAATGGCTGTGCTGAGATTGAGTGAGCTCTCAAAGGGAAGCATAGCTAAAGCAGTGGAGTGATCGCGCAGCGACTGGATTCTGAGCACAGTGGGTCTTTGTACTGCGGATCTCGTGCATGTCACTGATCTCGCACCCTTTTCAACGAGGGAGCTTTCTCGCCCACTGCGCGCATCCCTGCTGGCTGGAACCGACCCTGTTTTGAAAGACGTCAAGATGTCACTGGCTGTAGAAAATGGGGCAACTGGCAGGAGACGTTGTGAAGCCTACGCTGCATGAGCTGTGTTGGGGGAAGCGGTCGACATTCTTGCTGGGGAACAGCCAGTCCCTTCAGCTAGAGTCCCGTGTGTGTTTGCAGTGAGCTCGACGCGCCTTTTGCCAAGTGGACGAAGGAGCAGGTGTGTAACTGGCTGCAGGAGCAGGGCCTGGGCTTGCACGTCGGCTCGGCCAAGCAGTGGATCCTGTCGGGGCAGACTCTGCTGCAGGCCTCTCAGCAGGACCTGGAGAGGGTGAGCCATGCGCGCGCGGAGATCTTCTTGTCCGCCGTCTTCGGGCTCGGCTGGAATGTGGCTTGCAGTGAAAAGCTGCAGAATACCTTAACCTTGTTGGCAGACCACCCGAGACCATTTGGACCGACTAGATTTGATTTTTAGAAGTGAATTTGTATGAAGTTCTCAGCCAGCTGTTTCTTGAAAAACCACGTGGCACCAGCTTCAACAGTGTGGATGGGTAGCTTGTGTCATAGCCTTACTTGATCAGGTGGTGTATGGTGGTAACTTTTAGTTTATTTTTTGAGACAAAGTGGGTAACTGGCTTGGATGTACCTCTGTAGCATCCCTGAGACGCTTTCTTTCTCTAGGAGCTGGGAATTAAGCACCCTCTCCACAGGAAGAAGCTGCAGCTGGCCTTGCAGGCTCTGGGCTCCGAGGAAGACGACAACAAAGGAAAGCTCGACTACAACTGGGTCACCAGTGAGTTACAGCATTAAAAAGCACCCCGCTTTGAATCCAGATTGAATTTTCTTTTTCATTATCATAGCATTTTTGAGTTGTACATGTTTGCAGTCAAGACTACAATTTCTGTAGAGACTTTTATGACTGTCTTGTATTCCACATTTTAGGAATGGTCCCCTTTCCCCTTTTATTCAGAAGAATAAAAGTAACCAGGTTGTAGTGGCTAAACAAGTTCTCTTCAGGAAGGGCAGCTTCTGAATTTACTCACGTGCTTCTCTAAAAAAGATCTTGTAAAGGAGCAATTTATCACTGATTTACCCTCCATTTATAATGAGAAGAGGAAATTGTGATGTTTTTTGCCTGCCAGACCAGTGAGTGAGTTCAATCTCTTTCTTAGGATGGCTGGATGACATTGGGCTGCCACAGTACAAGACCCAGTTTGATGAAGGCAGGGTTGATGGAAGAATGCTTCATTATATGACTGTTGTAAGTGCATTTGCACGAGCGCTGTGCAGTTTTTAATTTGAAAAGACTGCTTCTAATATCAAGCTAAGGGAAAAACTAACATCTGTAAACTTGAATTAAGTAGTACAGTACTAACAGTGTTCACTGGTTTATGAACAGTCAGCTCTTTTTAAGTGATTAAATTCTCTTGTACAATAAAAAGGGCTACTTTTATCTGTGTATATGAAGTGCAAATAGTGTTGCCTTGCGTAAAGCCCAGAGATGATTGGCCATTTTTGTTTAAGCTGTTTAAGTTATAGCCATGACTGCATTCTGCTTCCTTTCACAAACATGGGTGTGAATAGCAATGGCTAATTGACTGTTTACTTCAGTAGATGATAAACACTGAGCTCGCTTTCACAGCTGTGCTGCGGATTAATACTGTATATCCCCGTGTCTCTCACTTAACAGGATGATCTGCTGTCACTGAAAGTTGGAAGTGTTCTTCATCATCTCAGTATCAAAAGAGCCATTCAGGTCCTCCGTATTAACAACTACGAACCCAACTGTCTGCGCAGAAGGCCTTCAGATGAGGTAGGATTCCCCAGAAATATGTTCACTACAAATCATCTTTAGATCCTTCTTAAGTCCCTGCTAATGCAATATTGCCACACCTACAAGGTGCACAGGAAAGGTCCTCTCTTTTATGGCCTTAGATCATAAGAGGTAATCAGTGCAAACGTAAATGGGGCTACACTTAGTATGAGAAACAAAATTCCTTTTTAGATTGATTCAGTAATATTGTAATCATTGAATGAACTTTTAGACTTTCATTATGTGTTTTTGACTGCTCCTGTCAACTTCCTTGTTTTGTTTTCTGCATACTAGGGTAGAACATTTTTAGACCAAATATTTGACCCTTAAACTCAAATGGTATGTTATGATGTATTACATTTTCTTGTTTTAGGAAATTAACTTTTCACGTAGAGGTGAATAGTGTTACCCAGGCATTTTTTACGTGGGATTTTCAGTGACAGCTGGCTCTTGGTAGGATGGTATGGGGAATTCTCACACAGGAATGCAGCTTTGACAGCGTATCACACTTGGCGTTTCCTTCAGAACAACGTCACTCCTGCCGAGGTGTCGCAGTGGACGAATCACAGGGTGATGGAGTGGCTGCGCTCCGTGGACCTGGCCGAGTATGCACCCAACCTCAGAGGAAGTGGTGTGCACGGGGGCTTAATGGTGAGCTGTGCGCTACTTGATTATGTGAACATCGTCAAGGTTGCAGACGAGAGGAGGCCGTCCTGCTCACCCGGCTGGATCGGTGGTTAGTCGCCAATTTAGCTCCCTCAGCCCTTTTGATGTCGGCTTCAACAGCGTGGCTAGATAGATAGATACTTTATTGATCCCCTGAGGGAAATTGCAGTGCAACAGCAGCTTAACACACACACAACACAGCCACAGTGTTGCTGCTCGCCTTCCACAGCAAAGCACTGAGCCATGTCTCCGATCTTCAAGGTGCTGGAGCCGCGGTTCAACGTGGAAACGATGGCGCTGCTGCTGAATATCCCCCCAAACAAGACTCTGCTGAGACGGCACTTGGCCACACACTTCAACTTGCTCATAGGCTCCGAGGCGCAGCAGCAGAAGCAGGAGGCGATGGAGTCGCCCGACTACGTCGTTCTCACCGCCACCGCGAAAGTTAAGGTTTGTGGAATGTCGCACTTTTTTTGACACCCTTTCCGTATTTGTAAAGCTCTTAAGTTCTTGTGCTTTAAAAGGAGAGGAGTTTGGTCCCTGGCGCACGGGTGGAACTCCGGCTCCTGGGGGCAGGGCAGCCCAGTTGCCCCCCCCCCGTGCACTACAGCCTAGGTTGTGTGTTTTGCATGTGCACCTCAGCCCAGGAAGCTGGCGTTCGGGAGTTTCGGGAGCCTGCGGAGAAAGAGGCCGGAGGATTCGGAGGAGTACGTGTGCCCCATGGATGTGGCGATGCCCAGAGGAATCAGTTTCCAGAAAGGATACAAACGAGGCATGGACATGAGACTGTATGATGACGACCTTGACCGCCTGGAGCAGGTAACGGTGTTTCACAGGGCGTTTTTCCTACATGTTTTAAACTAGGGGGGGTTAACATTTCTGTTTGTTTCTTTGAGGATGGAGAATTTACATAATTAAGTGACATGTATGTGTAGTATTACTCTAAGTCAAGCAATAGGATGAATATGCTACATAATCTGTTCAGAAATGGAAACAATCAATTCCCATTCTAATTAAAAAACATTCAAATTCAGTTTGGATTTTGATGGTCATATCGTGTTCGCATGTGCAGAGAACAGATGACAGGCACCTGACGTGCAGGAGTATTTGGAAGTCTAAAATCGATTGCTGACTTGACAAAGGAAACTGTTTAAGAGATTGATTTTACCTTTAGATGGAGGACTCTGAAGGAACCGTAAGGCAAATTGGAGCATTTTCTGAGGGCATCAACAACTTGACTGTAAGAAGTGCTTTTAATTCTTTACTTAAACTGATGTGCCAAATGCGTATAAATGTGTATTTAATGCACTTTAAATTGACAGGACCTCCCAAAAGATCTTTGTTCAAATGTTTTATATTTTGGCTTTATTTTAATGTTGTTGTTTTGCTTCACAACAAGGCAGTTGTCTGTAACCCTGTCTTAATACTCCCAAAGCAGGCAGCAACTACTAGATTACTTTGCATTGGCTTTAGGAACTACAATTCCCATAAACCCATGGGGGGGGGACTTCCTGTTGGGGTCTACGTCATGAGTCGCTAAGCCTTTATTTACAAGTTTATTTTTAAAGTAGAAAATAGAAAAGGCCATGGGAGGGGTTCCACAGTTATTCCCAAGACAGGGGTACCACAGTTGGGGATCTAACTACCTGCCTCCTCCATCTTATTCTCTTTTAAAACCTTTACACGTTCTATAACACATTTAAACATGACATAACATGACACTTAACTCACAACAAACAGCTTTAGCCTAACGACTTAACATGTTGATCTAACAGAGTTCAGTATTCGTCTCTGACTCCTGACAGCCACCTATAAAAAAGTGTACAGTTTCTCTTTAAAGCAAATACTTAAGTCTTAAACAACAAAACAATACCATCGCAAAATAGAAAATTATATTTAAAACCCCCCATTACCCCAGGTGTACTGGTCTTACATAAAAAACTAGAACAAACCTGACTCCTCCTTACGTGAGCAAAACATTTTATTTTCACTTTGTGGTGTTACCCAATGTGTTATTTCCCCAGCTCATATAAGTGGTTTAAGGAAGACTCCACACTGTATCTTTAACAGTTATTCTGTTTTCATCAATCTGTAGAGCATGCTGAAAGAAGATGAATTCTTCAAAGAACTTTCCACCTGCTCTCCAAGTGCCAGCATTACAGATGAAGACTCCAATGTGTGATAACGGTCATCTTCAGACGTGGCTGTGAATTTCACTGTGTGCCAATCATGCATATCAATGTGCTGTTGCAGTATCCCCTTGACATCACTTACACACTCAGTGCCAGGCTTATGTATCTTTTAATGTATTACAGTTGAGAAATTGAATAACAAATATAGGCTGTCACTGCCTTATGTTAAATCTCAAAACCCTAATGCAAGATGTTGCCAGATGTGTTGATAGATACTTCACAAGTGCATCATAAATAGCAAGGAGTGTGAATAGAGATGTTCACAATTCATAACTCCTTTTCAATACAGCTGGCACTTCATATAACTGCATCACCTATGCATTTAAAGTTTGAAAGGACTTGTATGCTCATTGTAAGATTGTGATATTTGATGATTATACTGCATTTTTAGAATGATCCACATTTACTTGCCAGCTGGTTACTGGAGAAGATGGACTTTTATACTGTTGGATTTTTTATAGCTGTCATGTGAAGAGCAACATTACCTTTTTTTGTCTGTTTTTAAAAACTAAAGTTATACTTGTTATCTTTCAGCATGGCACATGGTTAATATTTTAAATGACAAATCATGCATACAAAAATTCTTTTAACTGATTAATGTTGTTTCTGGTTTTATCCAGCCCCTGTTGCACGAACTCCACACCTGTTTTCAGTTCTTGCCCTGCAATTGTAATATGAAGCCATGTATGTGTTCTGTCAGATCTACAGTATGACAAAATGATCAGATTGTGCAACTCCAGCGTTGAACTGTTTAAGTGAAATATCTTCAAGTCCTATCTAAATAACTGACTCAGACAATCTGACCTGTGCCAAATCGAAACACTGCTGATGCCAAATCAGTTGCTAAAGCCCTTAAGCACAGCGCTGCCTGGTTTGGAAATGCCACTCGCTGTTTGCACTCAGCAGTTTGTCTGCAATGTCTTCAAAAAAAACTTTATGTAGATGAACAATCTCATTTTGTGTGTACTCGGAAAAAGTGGTGCAGAATTTCAGGACTGATTTTTAGCTTTTGTCGTCTAATGATGTGAAATCTGACCTATGCACACCTCTGTTTATTTAGCTTTGCCTTTTTAGCAAAATACTGTTAGATCTACAGTAACAATTGGACATATATATTTTCCCTGGATATTTTAGTACTATTTGCATGTTATTTATACTTTTCTTTTAGACATGGCTTTTGTATAGAGATCTGCTGGGAAAGACTGAACCTCTGTCATACTAAGATGTTGCATCTAGATCATTTTTATTTTCCTTCAGGGATGGGAAGGAGGCAAGAGACACTGATGTTCCTTAAATGTGAGGAGGTCCTTACACTGATTCTGCCCTTGAGCTTTAAGTTGTTACAGTAACACAGACCTGCTCAACTCCAGACACTTGTATTCAATGGCAGAGCGATGGGCTTGGTGTGTTCTTATACTGTCAAGCCTGTGTAATGGATTCTGCAGTGCATCTGTAAAACCATGCCTGTATTCAGGTTTTGTCTTTCATTGTTTGTAAAAAACAAAAGCAATAAGTATATTACAAAGCTGAAGATATTAACCACCCCCTGCTAACCATGACATTGGTCAAATCTTTGTGTATTGTTAATACTTTATTCATTTTTAATAAATCAATAAACTCTTTTGGTTTGAAACATGCAGCTGTAGTACACCTGTGCATGATTACATTCTCATTGGAAGGGGAGATACTTTTATCCTTCCATTATTTCTTCATGAATTTAAGATTTTTATATATCACCTTTCATTGTGTGTCTCTTCAAGGCATTTACAATAGTCATGAGAGACAAGTATCCACAAATAGGGTAAATTATGAGCTAGTTCTAACTTTTAAAGTGCCGTTTTGCAAGAGCTGATAAGAGCTGTAAGTTATCCTATAGCCATGAAGACTCAGTGCTTTTCATCCTGCTGCTTCAAGGCTGGGATGATCCTTAGCTGAAAGGATCTGAAAGAAGGTCCAAGTACAAGGAGCATCAACAGCAGGCAGGTGTGAACTGAGTTAAAGGGGAAATGCAGTGCTATTTCTATATTCTGGAAGTTAGAATCAGCATTGAGTACATGTCAAACCACAATCAAAGGGAGATGCACAAAGTAACTTGTAAAACCTCCAAATTACTGTACATCACAAAATAGACCATTTCCAGGTATGTGCAGAGCTATGTTCTGCGAATATGTCTCTAAATTAAATAGAAATACTGCTCTCAATAAGTATGTGTCGGCCTAAAACCCACTTACTTGTTAACTCGGCAGGCAGATCGTGTTGGAACATTTCTGCGGTGAAATGCCTGCTGCACACTGGTCATTACAGTGACTACTGAGCAGGAAGGGCTGCTTCATGTCAGTTTGTGAGAACTCCCACTCTTGCCTGTGGAGAGACCCAAGTGTTTGCAACATGGCGACTTAGTTCTTTCAAAAAGTTCATGTTTTTTGTTTTTAATTTTGAAATGTGTACATTTTTGCTATACCATCAATCCATTTATTTTGTTAGCGAGACTGAGAAAAACTGAGATATTGAGATGTCAGTTCCCCTTTAAGTCGGGAGTCAGTGCTCAAAGCCTTAAAGATGAGCAGAAGCATTTTGAAGTTCTGGGATCAGCAGAAAACCAGTGCAAGGAAGCTAAAACAAATCTAAAATGCAGAAGCATAGTTTTGATTTAAATCTGAACTGCTAAGGTATGAACATACTGCAATTTAGTGTTTGCATCCAGCAAACTGCATCAAGTCTGGAAAAGACAAAAACATGCAGTAATAGATTGCAAGAGATCCAAAAATTACCCCTTCACAGATAAAGACTTTCTCAACGTTATGAACATGAGCTCTAGATGCAAGACATTTGAATATTCAAATTAATATTCTTTTAAAATGGTCACATCCTCCACCTCGGATTCACAAAGAGAATACGGAACCATATCTTTTTTCCTCACAAATGTATTTGAACATACGGATGCGTTGTAGTGGATATAGAGTGCTTCTGAAGGAACAAGATGGGATGCAAATAGAAATGAAGTGTCAAGTTTGAATGCAAGCAGAATCTTAACTGAAATGGTCAAGGACAGTAAGTGGAGGAGGAAAAACTCAAGATTCAAACCCCTTTTAAAAATTAATTGTCAGGTAGTTTGAAATGCCTGACAGGAATATTATTGCTGTATTAAGATGCATTACTGAGAGTGCCCCTGCTCACCCACCTATATAAATGAGTGCACAACATTGTAGCGTATGTGAACCAGTAAATTCCTTTGGGCATTTAATTTGCTAATGTCTTCATCATATTCTTAGGTAAAAAAATTGAAACTCTCCTTTGCTCATACATTCCCTGCCAGACTGTGAAGGTAGACTTTAGCCAGCAGGAACCACAGGCTCCACCCTACAGCTTAAAGGTGAGGAATCGGGTTTCACTGCTCATTAGCTGAAGGTCTGCACAGCATAATTCATTGTGCTCATTTTTCTTCCCAGAACAACTCAGAAAACACTTTTCCTGGCTCATGCAAGGGAATGGAGATGCAGAGGAAGAAGGAGCTGTGCTGATTTCACTGCAGTTGCAGCGTGATCGATTTCATACATGGGGCAGACAAAGTCGCAGGAGCCAGCTCCAGACTCCAAGCCTGACATTCTGGGGGATGTTTTTTGCCAGGGCATCGTTCATGCTTCCCAGAAGCTGAAGGAGTACCTCGGGTTCGAGGACCCGCAGAACAGGCTGCAGCCCAGCACGGACACGCTGAACGAGATCTTCCTCGTCAGCTTCATCTCGTACTGCGCGGAGAAGGGCGTGGAGGAGCACATCACCACCAGCACGATGACCAAGCAACAGCGTCTGCTCTTCGGTGTGGACTGGATCTGGACCATTCTTGGGCCGGACAAGAATGTGAAGATCCAGTTCCCGGTCCAGACGTCACAGATGTCTGATCAAGCACTGAGAAGCCAGATGCGGGACCCAGAGAAGTGCTATGGGAATATAAAAGAGATCACACTGGCAGACTCTCTGTACACAAATAAGAGCAACTACGAAAAGCTGGAGGAGTTCTGTTCGCTGGTGGGTAGGGACTGCGTGGGGATGTTTATAGTATTTGGAGTGCCAGGGAAACCAAAGGACATTAGAGGAGCTCTGCTGGACAGTGTTAAGAACAGAAGGAATAAAAATTCCCCTCCGGAGGATGTGATGGTTAAGGATTTCTTTCTAAATACAGATGAATTTCTCTCCACCCGTGAGATGCTGGAACGTTGCTGTAAGAAGAAAAACAGTCTCAAGGACCTGGGCAATGTTTACATCAATTTTCTCTAGTGAAATTCTCATGTCCACTGCATGGGTTAACCATTTTATTACCGAAATGCAAAGCAGCTTAAGGTAATGCTTAATTTGAATGAGTTTTCTTCAACAATATTATATTATTGGAATATAATAATATAATATTGGAAAAGCAGAATTGCTATATGGCATATGATAGTTAAAGTACGCTTTAATTTTCCTCATTTAATTATTAAATTGTATCAATAGTATTTTTTTTTATAAAAGATGAACTGTTATGTACAGGAAATGCCTATTATTTTCAAATCTATGAAGAATAGTTGTGTAAATTCATTAGATGTAGATAGGAAAATCTTTAGAATTTAACACCATTATTTTTGAAAGATGGAATGTTTCCTAATTTCCGTCCACATTCTAATCCCTTCATACAACAAGGGTTACAGGGGGTCAGAATGCCAGCACACTTGTATTAGTTTTTTTTTTTACTGCTTTTATTTAATATAATATGCCATTGTTTAATATTTCTACTTAATATGACTAGTTTTGCAATTAGTAAAGACTAATAACACCTGTAAAGAAATGAATGTATACTGTCATTGTCGTTGGCAAATTTAAACTTATTTTCATAATGATGACC
Source organism: Lepisosteus platostomus (assembly GCF_059453375.1). Classification (NCBI taxonomy): domain Eukaryota; kingdom Metazoa; phylum Chordata; class Actinopteri; order Semionotiformes; family Lepisosteidae; genus Lepisosteus; species Lepisosteus platostomus. The sequence goes on along the minus strand of NC_142619.1, from coordinate 59,354,749 downwards.
TAAAGCATTGACATTCACTCCTGGTAATTGGAACTGAAAACAAAGGCAGCCATTTAAATGGTTAACATCTAACTGTTAAGGGTTCAGGTGGTAAAAACAGCAGGTGTGTGGGTCCCCAGCACCAGGATTGAAAACCCTTCAGTTATATGAACAGTTCATCCATTAAAGTCATTAGGAGTCCAGAGTGGAATGTGAAACTGTCTGTTTTAGACACGTAACCTTTTCACACTTCACATCGGTTTACCTAATTTATCAAGTTAGTGAATGAGTTTATTTGCAGAACAAATACAGGTATGGTTGTTTGCAAAAGAGGAGGGAGAAGATATACCTCAGGTCTGACTCAGCACTGAATTTCATTCAGCATCGTGCAACATTCACACAATCAGGTGCTCTCAATTATCATCACATCATCATATACTCTCTGTGAAATAAATCCAGTGTTCTTTTGACAAAATATGCATGTGCAAGGTGATATCAGCCTTCAAGAAACTCAGTAGTTTGCTAGCAAGGCCAAGAAATAATCTAATTGCAATTTAAAAAAAGGAAGCACACTAGAAGAAAAGACAAACATCCTTAAGTAAATACATACATTCATAGCTCCTGCGTAAATCAAATACTGACAAACAATTGTTCAGAAGGATGCTGTAATCAGTTTAATATGTTAGTCTTCATTCATCAACCAAATACAAAACCACCTTCTTGACGAAGTATGGTCACCCAGCCCATTGCTCAGATTCAGATGACTGAGTCATTCATCATGTCCACTTAAAGCATACATGTTATAGTGCAGTGTTAAATTCTCGGAGCACATACTGAAAAAGAAACCTTGACAGCACTGGGCTACTTCACAAAATCTGGCATAGATGTTTCACAATGTAAGCATTTATAGATTTATTCAACTAAAGATGCCTCTCTACAGCATACTTGAATAGACTGGAAATACCAGATATTAAAAACAAATGCTTGGTTACAGTTTGTGTTGCATATCAAGCAGTGATAATAAACTGTAATAAATGTAAATGTAATAAAATGTAACCATCAATAACTTGCAGCAGTTTAAAATACAAAATGTACAGAGCCCACGTATGGAATAGAAAGCAGTTTCACACACCTGTAAAAGATGGCATCTGTCCACGAGGAAAGAAATGGTTCCAGAGCAAAATGCAAAAGATATACAAATATTGGGACCAGCTGATAAGCAAATGTTCCTAATGGCAAGGCATTGAAAAGAAAGACCAATTCAAAACATTTAGTTATTATACTCACTACAAGACGCTCCCAATGGTATTTAAGACCACCAATAAAACTAAGCAGACCTGGTCTTCTAATACCGGAATTAATACTCATAAAAGCCTACAGAACTCCTTCAATATTTCCTAAATGTGCCTTGAACAAAGCATCCTTTTAAGGACATTTTTAGGGTCTTGACTGTGTATTCTGTGTATGTATGATCAAGACTGTGCAATCTGTTAGTCCCTGTGAACATGAGAACTCTTATCTTTTCAAGTCTAGAATACAGCACTCTGGCAGCACCTGTGCTTCAAACATTAAGGAAAACTAAAGGCCTTATTCCAACAGATGTGTTGGCAGCAGGGTAATGAATTCCCATTCGACTTGACCAAATCACTACAAATCCATCGCACGTGTCTGAACAAGAGAGTGCAAGACAGTTCAGAAACTAAAACATGACAGATTAGGTAATGCAACTACAGAAAAATTATTTTTGCAACTGCTTGCTTAATCTTTAAATCTGGCATGTAATTCTCAGAATAAATATAATGAAGTCCTCCGACTTTCTATCTATAGTTGGGCCAGGGGTACGGAGGGAGAACAAGTTTGAATGATAAAAACAAGGCCAGTGTCCTCCTGCAGTCTTTAAAATGATAGCACAACAGCAAGAGCAAAGCAGAGTCTGCAGCATTAGAGGAAAAGGTCAATACTCAAAACCGCCTCCCAACAAAACACTGTTGTTTCCCCACCTCTTTAATTAGGGAGTTCGTCTTTAATTGGGAAGCACCACTGAGCCACACTCAATCAGCATCACCACCGTGTCAGTAGTGATACACATCACTACAGTGAACTAGACAGACTGCCTGGTCCAACAGTGCTGATGAGCCCTAGTGACTTCCTATCACTGTATCTGGATTGTGTCCCAGAGGAGAAGTTAGGAGAGCTATGAATGGAATAGGGTGTTCTAGCTACTTCTTCCTGCAATACTCATTGTTCAGTTTCCTAGTTACTGCAAATGCTTCTGGAAATGTTTCATGTTATGCTCTGCTTTCGTCATTTCTCCAACTACCTGTGTGGACCGTGCCACAGACAGGTTCTTCTCAATTGCCTGAACACAATACTCAAAAAATTGTTCACATATTCAAATCAGTCAACAGAATTCTCAAGTCCCTGTCAGAGCAGATAATCATTTACGTCTGCTTTCAGAGAAACATCATGTCAAATGTGCAAGATGATGAACACAAATCTCTGCTCTAGACACAAAATGCAGATTAGCAAAATCCCCCATCCTGCTAAACACTATCATAGAAGAAACAAACCTTCTCCAAAACAGATGATCTATGGAGTCTGTGCACCAGAAGGTGGGGCTGGAGGAAGGGGGTCTGTGCGCCGGGAGGTGGAGCTGGAGGAAGGGGTGGGGCTGGGGAAGGGGGAGGGGGTCTGTGTGTCAGGAGGCGGAGCTGGAGGAAGGGGTGGGGCTGGGGAAGGGGGGGTCTGTGTGTCAGGAGGTGGAGCTGGAGGAAGGGGTGGGGCTGGGGAAGGGGGGGTCTGTGTGCCAGGAGGCGGAGCTGGAGGAAGGGGTGGGGCTGGGGAAGGGGGGGTCTGTGTGCCAGGAGGCGGAGCTGGAGGAAGGGGTGGGGCTGGGGAAGGGGGGGTCTGTGTGCCAGGAGGCGGAGCTGGAGGAAGGGGTGGGGCTGGGGAAGGGGGGGTCTGTGTGCCAGGAGGCGGAGCTGGAGGAAGGGGTGGGGCTGGGGAAGGGGGAGGGGGTCTGTGTGTCAGGAGGTGGAGCTGGAGGAAGGGGTGGGGCTGGGGAAGGGGGAGGGGGTCTGTGTGTCAGGAGGTGGAGCTGGAGGAAGGGGTGGGGCTGTGGAAGGGAGTCTGTGTGTCAGGAGGTGGAGCTGGAGGAAGGGGTGGGGCTGGGGAAGGGAGTCTGCGCTAGGAGGCAGAGCTGGAAGAAACTAACCTTCTCCAAAACAGATGATCTATGGAGTCTGTGCGCCAGGAGGCAGAGCTGGGGGAAGGGAAAGTTGTGCATACATGTCAGATGAGAGTTGAGCTACAACAGTAGACCTTTTGATCAACCATGGCCAGACAATGAGAAAAGCCGGACAGAGGGCACAGCCAAGCCCAAGAAGATCCTTTGTCACATGGATTTGCAGCAATGGGAACAGGTACGTAATCTTATATCTTCACTGCCTTACTGTACCTACTGTATAATATTGTTCATGAAAACAGTTTTGCCATCAGAAGTGTTCAGCGACCACCCCACACTGGCAGAGGAAAGGTTTCGCTGCTGAACAGAAGGTGGTTACTGTGAAAGTGGCAGTTGCCAGTAAAGCCATTTGTTGGAGGGAGAACCAGAGGTTCAACTTGCGAGATAAGGGTGTTTTTCAATGGCGTTTGGATAGCATAAGCCTTTCCACCACTGCCCGAGTCTTCTGGAGGCATCAGGAGGCAGAAAGAAAGAACTCACCAGGATCCTTTTTGAAAGGATCAGTAAGTAAAGGGGCTGAGGCACCAGTAATTACAGGCAAGGCTTATCTGCCTGTATGTCCACTTTTACTGTGGATCGACTGATCTGGTTAAATGCTCTCCATTATCGTCAGAGCATAATGAAACTTGAAGCCAGTGAAACACCACAGATACTAGAGTAGATGAAGCAGGCTTCAATTTGGCCAAAGCCAGGAGAAGAGAGAGGATGATCCCTGGACACAGAGTCACTGTCAGTGTGGAGGGTCAACGTGAAGGAAAGAGCAGAATGGGTGCGGTCAGCTCTGTGAATGGTGTCACTGCCCACATCCCTGTGAAACAGGCCACTGTTGGATATCATAGCGTTCTCGAGAGCAACACGTGGCAGTTTTGTGCCACAAGAAGATCTGACCTGCTCAGCTTCCACCATCCAGCCCTCATTAGACAGGGGCCTGGGGGTCACAACATGTACACATATGGAGATCATGCCTCCATGTTCCTCCCAGTTCCTGAATCCAATGCAGAGTCCAGTGTTCTCCTCATGATGTTTGAAATGATATAACATAACATTAACATGATCGACACAACATTAAACACAACCTTAATGAAAAGCGCTGGCCTGACCAATGGGCAAGAATGTAAGTGAAGTAAACAAATTACAATGTCTGTATTCTGTGCTTCTTTACACTTCAATAGTTAAACCATTCTGCATCATGTATAATTTGTCAAGCAGCATGCTGGCAATGCTATATTTGTAAATCAAGTTATAGTTCTGAGGTTTGTGCTAATGTGAACAATTGCTCAAGAATTGTGTTCAAGCAATTGAGAAGAATTGTAATATGGCCACAAGTGTGCTTTGTTGTGCAATGACACATTTGCTCCTACAGAACTGTACTTATAGTTTGCATTAAATAAGCTCAATGATGTTACACTTTACAATCCGCTAAATCTTATCACCAATGTGACACTCTGGAACAGTTGAACGCAGGTGTTGTAGTATGAATGTTGTTTTGTCAGTAATTTGAACGAAACACTGCCACCTAGTGCTCTTTGCGTGTTCCTTTTTCTTTCAATCTCCATGTCTCTGCACCTTAGTATTGGACCCTTCAGGATTTGCATAGCACGTATGCATAGGATAATATCAGCATAGCATAACTAAGACCAAAATACATTTTCCTGGTAGATACTGCAGTAGAATACTTGCTTAAAATGGCATTTTTCAGTAATCCAGCGTTCATTTGTCCTGTACATTAATACATTATGTGCAGAACAAAATAACTTTCCAACAAGTAAAATGTATGCAATGTGAAATCATCATCATTAAGCATCACTTGTTGAGTGACCACTGTCTTAATTGTTTTGGTCTCTACCAATTTTTTCCCAAGTCGAACTGTGAACTGGGACACAAAGAACGTTCTTGCTCCCTACAAGCAGTAATGAATATCTTGTTTGAGAAATCTAGACATCAGATATAATTTTTTTTTATAATTTACAACAACAGTATCAAACTGTTTGCGCTGCTCTGAAGAGGAATGAGCGCATCCCTTCATGTTCTGCGTGTTCTGCTTTAAGAGGTGGAGGCAATAGCTGGTATTCTGCACATTGGAAACACCCCTGGTGTTCTGCCCGAGTTGTGGTCCTAGCGAGGAAGAGTTTAAAACATGTCTTCTACTGCAGTTTCAGTGCCTCACTCGTACCCTGCGCTGCAAAAGCTCTGCCTCTAAAAAGTGAACCTCCTGCTGTTGTCGTGGCCCACTTTGTCCAGGTTCGGGTTGCAGGCAAACTGGATCATAGGCGGAGGCCCACACATCAGGATGAGGGTGTCCTCCCCTGGAGGTGGCAGGTGGTTCCTGATCATATCCTCGTTGACAAACCCTGTGCTGTAATCCCAGTCTAGAAAACAAACCCACAAAAAAGCCTTAACAACTGACTCCATACATTGGCCATTTACCCTCACTTTCACTCAAATCGCCTTTCATCCATGCATATAAATCACTCGGAAGCGTTTTAATTAGACCAGCCGCTCAGATGTGTGTGCATGCTTGTAACTCACTGTGCTCAGCCACACATGGGAGAGCTACGCCGCCCTGCTGTTGAAGCCGATAGCCCGACATCCTTCAGGAAATGGCTGAATAAGGCTCCTTGGACCAATTAGCAACTAACTCACTCACTCACTCGTGGGCCAGATTAGCCGAATGGCCTTCTCTCACGCGTAACCTTTCTTATTTCGGATACGAGAAACAGAAGAATCACACATTCAGCAATGGGGCACGACAGGGACAGAAACTCACACGTGACCCTTCCTTTGCTTTCACACTGCACAACCAGGGAAGTCACCAGTTAGAACTGCTGCAGAAACAGTGCCAGTCATCAGAGCAGCTAAAGCAAGCAGCCCTGCACCCCTCTGCACTGACTCCACATATTGCGGGAGTATCTGTACCAAGCGCTGGGGCAAAACGAATACTTAACACACTTTACAACCATGGGGTAAAAAGAAACATCTTGTCAATCTCATTTTTACCACAACTGTTTCCATGTTTAGGTCTTTGTTCTACAGGAAACTGCAAAATATGGCAGCATTTTATCACCAATGATAATAAAGCCACAGACATGACTCCAATCATGAGTCCTTGTACATCCTGACAGCTGGCCAATAACGGGCCCTTTCTCTTCCGCTTTTCTTACTTTCAGGAGCTCTGTCAAGGGTGAACCAGAGCTTGAAGCGAGAGGGATAGTTTGCCTGGATTTCTTCCAGCTCTGGACGCAGTAAGATGTCCTTCTCCGTCTGCAGGTGAAAACCCACATCAGTGTATCCAAAGATTTGCACAGAGCTCTACTACAACTCCATTCACCACAAGAAATAAAATCACACCAACTTGTGATAGTTTCAAAAAGGCAACGTTATGTAACAGTACATAAAAAGCTATACTGTACTGGAAAATTTGACATCAGCACAGCTTATTCAAAGTGTTCATAATATATTACTTGCAATGCAAAAGTATATTTATGTTGCCGTTTTACAAGCCATTCACCTTACATATAGCCTGCTGGAGCAAAAATAACAAAGCCACAAAATAAGATAAAAAATAGTTGTCAGCAAAGGCAGCCTTTTGAAAACAATGACTAATAATTGATTTTCATTTCTAACACATGCCATCAATGAAAAGATTTCTCTTTTCGGATGCAGTGCAAGCTGGAAAGGATATTTTTTTTTTTAAATGGTAACGTACTCCAAACACAACCAGCCTCTGCTAACAGTGTTGATGGGGAGCTGCACTCACAATTCCTCAGACCAGTTAGAAATTGCGGTAACAAAATAAATTAATTGACAATGTAGCAACATTTTACGAATTCCGAATTAAGCACAAAATTGTGAACTTTGTGAAAATACTGTCAGTCGCCCTGTTGTCACAAACCCCTGGTCTCCCCAGGGCGAGAGTGAGAGTTTGTGAGAACTGCGACATGGAGCTGCCCCTTCACTTCAGCTGGCGTTTGTTCAGTTTCGTTCTGAATTGCAGAACACGGACATTTAGTCCGTTTTGTGATGAAAACTGAAGGTTAACATGTTATTGTGTGCATGTCACCTGCACTGTGGTTTGAAATGCGCACATCAGTGCTGATTCTTTAATGATCCCCAAACATAAAACTAGCCTTGCCGTTTCCCTTTAATCTGCTGTGCTACAAGTTTGCTTACCTGATTTGCAAACAGCAAGTAACACACAGTTTTGTCCTCCTTATCCTTCATGATGGCTCTGATTATCTGCAGCATGGGCGTAATCCCTGAACAAACACCACATTGCACATTCAAATACAGATCACATTCATCAGATACATTTTGGGGGATAATTCTGAATTAGAAAACTAATGGCTTTGAAAGCACTTTTTGTCCAAATAATTAGGACAATTAGATAATTAGATTTCCTGTGAACATTAAAGCATGATACAGTCTATTAACACAGCATCATAATGTCTCAGAGCTGGTCTCTGACAGTGTTTCCCTGCATAGAGCAGATCACACTTCCTTAAAGTTTGCACCAATCTGCACCTTGGTTGAAGCATGAAATCATGTCTGAAAGACAAGCATTTTTCTGTGTCTCTCTGCTACGTAGTGCCCCAGAGCGTGGTTTGAAGAAACTGAGATGACTGCAAGGGAAACTAGAAGTCTTCATCATATCCACTATCCATAAAGCCTTATCTTCAATGAAAAAGTGATTTATTCATTATAATGTGATACAGCTGAAGCATGGAACACAACATCTAGTAACTAATCTCTTTACTTTTTTCATTTGTTCAAATGCAGACTCACCTTAACATTTCAATTTCCGTTCTGTGAATGTACCATTTGTCAATTGTACAGAAAATAATGTTGTTCTTTTTGAAGCACGTGGAAATAGAACTATTTCTTTAAAAAAAATTAAATACAAAGGAGAAAAGCTACAGTACGTCTGATCAATGTACTAATGGTGTTATTCTGAATATTGTTCCCAGTGCTTGCCAACAATATCTTCAAGTTTCACAGTTTGGGGAATTCAATCTGCTTGCAACACTCCAGAAATCACTACAGTGTTGAAATATGGTAAAACTCTAACAAAGGCTAAGGATTGACTAAACAAGCAAATATTTGGCTTTTCTTTTTCAGAAAATAACACTCACCAGTCCCACCAGCTATCATCCCTAGATTCTTGGCAGTCTTGATCACAGGATCAGACTTCTTGTCTGGGCGGATGGCAAATGTCCCTAAGTCGAGAGAGACATGTGTAATGATATCATGCAGCAACACATTCCTACACAGCAAGTTTCTGAGCTGATTTCTACCAGGTGTTTTTTTAGTTCAAGAATATTCCCTGTTAAAAGTTATACAACTATGAAAGCTTAATAGTAAATCCCTTACAAAATGAATATACCTGTTCTATTTTTGTTTCTTGCTGGATTACCAAGTTCAAGCCCTGTGCTTTCTGAATGCTCCCACAATAAGAATGCTGATAATCACTTGCATTCACATAGCAGTTCTTGTCCCAAAGGATCCCAGAGTACTTCGCAGACAGGAGGGGTCCCTCATCACCATGAGTGAAGAGCAGTAGTCACTTTGGTGATGCGCAGCAACCCAGATATTATGCACCAGACGTCCCCAGCAGGCTGATCAGGTAAAGCAGTGAGAAACTGCTTCACCAGGTCATTGAGGGAGAGACTACTTCCATGAATGGTGCTATGGGATCTTCAATGACCAAGGAGTCTGACTTCAAACTGAGTTTCTGTTCCTACTAGACAATATCCTCAGTCACTATCCTGGATTGGAAATTCTGGTCCACAGGGAAGAATACCAGCTACTGGTCCTCTACCTCCGGTATCAGCAACCAAGTTTTACCAAGAGGTCTCCCAACTCAGTGCTGATCAGACCTTTGGATTCTGAGTCCGGAAAAAATCAAGCTATGAGGTAATATTGCGTAGATGCACGCAAATAAATACAAACACCGAACATGACTCATAAATCACCACATCCTGCCTCTAAAAAATACAAGCCTTAACAAAAAGACTACTTTGCAAAACAAACAACTTCACACAGCCATGTGAGACCCACTGACTCTCATCACATGTCACTGTATGGAACGATCTGGCTCCACTGTGACAAAGCAGACCTTCATAACCTCTCAAGAGCCATGGCTTTAGACTCCTGTATTGCTGTTGAGGTTTCCCCAGAATGACAGCCATCGCAGAAACGTAAAAACTAAGAGTTCCGAAAAAAAGCACATATTACAGAAGACAAACATAGCTAAGAGACGTACTAAAATTGAACCTTCGGCATGTGATAAAATATGCAGTTTCAACTTCAGCATGTAGGTCGAATGTATTATCAAACAGACTTTGAGCCACTCAGTTCTGTGAAAAAAAAACAGCCTTGAAAAATACAGTTAGAAGGCCATTCAAAACAAGTCATTTGTAAAGTTCTAACTTGAAGGCTGGTGCAGAATGTGTTAAATATCACTCCTGGAAGGAGATTCAAACACTGTGTTCATTGTTGGAATCTGAAAATGTTGACAAAAAAGGGAAGACTGAAAAGTCATCAGTTAGAAAAGGCCTCTGTCCCTGGCACACCATATCAGATGACAGATTCTATGTATTTCACCAGTCTTCTGATGCTGTCTGTTGTGTAATACTAACAACACAAAGATAACAATAACATAGACACTGCAGAAGACAACAAAGAAGAATCAAATGAGGAAAAACCGAGTGAAAACACCTCGCATAGAGAACACAAAGTATTTTACACATAGAGGCTTCAGTCCTTAATCATACAGCAGCTCATAATCTGCCATACCCTGCTGATCTTTAATCTGCAGAATGAATTTGAAAAGAAAAAACTGGATTTAGCCTATTACTTCACGTTTGTCTGGTTTTAACCAGCTTAACCCTTCACCCACTCAGCTCCTCACCTTTCCCCTGATACACAAGCAGCCCACTTGGACCCCGGAAGTCAATAGTATCACCGATCCGAAGGCTTTCCAAGTACTGGGACATCTTCCCGCCCTCAGGAAACTTGGGGTTAACATTTTTGTAATAGATCTGAAGAGAGACCAAACATTAAAGTTAGTTCTAATTTAAAGAACTGCGTGAAAAGCATTCAGGTAAAATACAAAATGTTCAGGGTTCAGAAGCTACCGCAAAGTTGATTAGAGCTCTACAAAATCCAAAAAGAAGAAAATGCACATTATGGCTCTTTGTCACTCTTTGTTCCTACTGGTAGGCAGACGTACACACAATGTTTTTACACCTCATATATCCACAAAAAAAAGTGAATTTCAGTTCCTACCTTCACAACCAGGTCTACAAAACCCTTGTCATCATCACTGGACACTGGCGTGTAGGGTCTCACCACAAGATTCCCATCAATCTTGGCAGACAAGTAAATGTGCTGGCCTGAAAAGGAAATCTTCGATTAGATCACACGGAAGACAGACGGTACTGGAATGCCTTTTTAAGTGCAAAATCTTTGCAGCTGTATTTACAATCACAATTTTTCTCTACTTAAGACTCCTAATGACAAATGAGAAGAGTTCATTCACTCCATCTGGTAGCTGGTAGATTACTGATTCAAGGATCTCATCCAGGATCAAAAAGCTAGAATTCTGTCTGTAATAAATGCCTAAGTACTGCATTTCACCATTATAATGTAACAACCCATTATTTATTTATTTATATGCTTTGCCTATATTTCCGAACATTTTGTTAGAAATATTTGTTTCCCCACATTGTCTAAAATCTGTAACCGACGTGTCCATAAACATCTAAATCGTCTTTCGTATGTACACTCTTCTAGCTCAGTGTTTCCCCATTATGTATTTACAGTTCAAGGATTTGCTGCCTGTATGCAAAAGTCTGCACCTGTCTGCTTTAAACCTCATCTGCCAGGAGTTTGCCCACTCGTGATTTTTATCTAAATCTGTTTGAATTTCATTTGCTACTTCGGCAGTGTTTCCTAACCCTGCTGTTTTGTTATCACCAGCAAACCTGATATGTTTACTTGTTATCTCAATATCCAATTCATTTTCTGAATGGCATACAGGCTGTAATTTGAGGAGTAATCTTTAATAAGGAACTCTATCAAACTAATCTTTGTGGAATCTAAAAACAACACAGATTGCACTCTGCTTGTGTGCCCTGTGATGGACTGGCATCCCGTATAGAGTGCAGTCCCGCACGGCGCCCTGTTCTTCCAGGACGGCCTCCGGGCTTCCACACCCCGCTCCAGGAAGAAGTGGCTCTCCTACATCGGTACCCCCGAAAGCAGAAAGAGAGAGACTGCGTGGCCCCAGCTCCAATCGAAAGCTCAGCGCAGCTCACCGATGGGAAGCCCCAGGACATAACTCTCAGACGGCAGCGCGAAGCGGAACTTTCTGGTGTCGTGACTGATGATCTAGAATGTCAACACAAACACAAAGGAAAGAAACCATGTGAGTACCAAGAGCCGTGACACATGGGGCCTCCTGACAATGGGGGGAGGGGGGGGGGGGGCGTGTGGCTTTTTACTGAACAATTACTAAATTAGAGAGACTTTTCTAGCTCATTTTTCACACCCTGAGTGGCTAAACCGGTGGAGTTTTAGTTCTGCAGAAGCAATTGACAGATGTTGAGCAGCTGTACTTGTACTACCCAGCCCTGTCCCGACAACAACAACCCGACACATTTCCAGGGAATAAAGTAGGGGCAGGCAGCTCCAGCCCTTGTGTGCAGGTTTCAGAGGCAACACTGCAGTACCACTTGATTAAGACACAAAGAAAACGGGCAGTTCGACGTCCTCTCCACTTAGTTCCAAAAGTCTAAGATGGAATGAAAACCAGAAAAAAGTGGCCCTCCAGGTGTGGAGATAGTGACCCCCCAGAATAAACGAGCATGGCTGGGGAAACGCTGGCCAGTTTGAAGGCCCTTGCTGTGTCTGACGATAAATCAGCTACAATGGCCTGCAGAACGCCTAACATGTGAATACCCTGCAGTCCTTTAACAAAGGACAACATAAAAGCATATCTCCTTACTTCTGGGATATGTGGTGGACAGAGACAGCTCCACGCATTCATGACTTTACACCGCACAGAAGCGTGACATATCTGAATTCAATGTTTCTCAAAAAGAATAGATGTCCTGGCTGAGGACCTGACTCTCTGTGGTCATTAAAAATCTAGGACTAGGGGTGTTACCCCAGTGTCCTGACCAAATTCCCCCCTGGCCTCCACCAATCATGGCCTCCTAATAATCCCATCTCTAAACTGGCTTCATCACTCTGCTCTCCTCCCCACTGAGAGCTGGTGTGTGGGGAGTGTACTGGTGCACTACGGCTGCTGTCACATCATCCAGGTGGGGCTGCACACTGGTGGTGGTGGAGGGGATCCCCATTACCTGTGAAGTGTTTTGAGTGGAGTGTCCAGAAAAGTGCTATATACCGTAGGTGTTAGAAATTAGTAGTAGTAGTAGTAGTAGTAGTAGTAGTAGTAGTAGTAGTAGTAGTAGTACAATACATATTCTTAATCAAGTAAAATTGCAAAAGCTATGCATGTCACAGGATCATTTATTGTATTCAGCAAAGCTGTGTTTTTTTGTGGTAAAACATACTGTATATAAAAAACTTCAGAGTTTGTCTTATGCATCAAAAACTACATACTTTGGAAAATGTATTGACTAACTTAAAAGGGGTATAACGCAACACCTCTTGTTAAAAAGCATCACATAATGCATGCTCTTATGAGCACTCTATATGCTGCAGTCAATTCATATTTCTTAACTTCTCAGATTCTCAGACTGTTATCAATTTCACTCACCTAGACACTTGAGAGAAAAAAAAGTTAAGTTGTTTTCCTGGAAATGTGTCCACAGGGTAGTTAGGAAACCACTGAACTGCTAGATGAACGTCTGTTACTGACTGAGACGGAGATGAAAAGCAATAAATGAATGTTATCTCACCTCTTTGTCTATGAGTCTTAGAGGGTACTTGATATTGGGATCCTCAAGAGTTATCGCAGCTTTTTTCTTTCCGAAGAGAAGGTGGCAGATGAGATTGCGAATGTAATTATAACTGTCTCGGATGATCTGAAAAAGACAAGTGAAAAAAAAACATAATGCACATTTTTTTTAAAGAGCTACACTGTCATAAGTTAGACTCCTACTATTCTGGAAATCCAAAATAAAATGTACCTGCGGTAGAAGTACAAGATAACATTTTACCATTTTACAACAAAGTTAAGAGCTTGTCTTTTTTCATGAAAAAAGACATCTATCCACATGTAGTTGTCAATGCTTAACGTTTAACCCTGCCTGTAAAATATCCATACTGTAGTTTAAAAACCTCAGTGACAACTTTAGAAGGGCTTTGTCATGGGGAGCAGAATATTTCCCCGTCATCTTGGTACAGTATATAAAGAGTTAACATTTCATGCCTGAAAGGCTATCAGCACAGGAAGTTCATCAGCTTGGGCAGAGGTCCTTGAAAGAGAAAAAAAACAACAGCGAAAAAAGTTACAAGTGTTTGTTCGCAATGGTAGCTATTCTTGGAGAAACATTCTCCTAAAAGTTCGCTCAGTTACTGTTTCACGCCTCCACCCACTTAAAAAAAATCAGGTGCAACGTCGATTTCATTCCCCACATCACTTCCTATTATCGAGAAGGTTGACGTTTTTGCTTTATAAATTAGTGTCTAGCCTTTAATGCTTATAACACCAAAATTCAAACAGGAAACACACACACACACACAAAGGTGCCCTCTCGTACCACGTCATAAAATGTAAAGTGAAACAAAAGCAAAAAGATACCATCCGCGCTGACGTTAGTATGTGCTCTACATTGTATAAAACTTCATACTATTATAATGAAATTAATTCTGCAGAACGAATACAACACTACTTCGAAAAATGACGGACCACGCATACAAAAACTATAACAGCTCCTGCACATTCAGTGAGGCCATATTACCAGCGATAACCTTCTAGCAGGAAAACACGGGCGCCTTTGCTTAATTGCATTAGCAATTAGTATTTGCATTATAATGGTGTATAATATAGTCTACAAGAAATGTGTTTTACAGACATATGACCCTAATTACAGTAGATGTTGACCAATGCAAGCGCAAAGCGAGACCTTACCTGGACAAATCTACCGCGACCGTCCCTTCATTACAAGTGCAGGACTTAAACGTTTAACAACATAACAAGACGTCACTGATTCCCTTATAAATTAATAAAATAACTAAAAAGCTCTTCTTTATTTTTTTCTTCCCATTAGTGCTGCGCTAACAACACTATAACTCCGAGCATACGTCGTGCCAACACCAGTGCAATGAGTCAGCCAGCTCCTCGGTAACACCATATCTACAATATTTCTCAAAGCAGGTGATTTGACGAAAAAGTCAACAAGTGCCAACACTCACTCGCAGAATAAAAGACATCTCGGCTTCCTCCAGATGCCACAGGTACGCAGATCCTGGACTTATAGCAAAATACTCTTTGCAACTTCTGCAGACAAGCCCCACCCCAGCTCACGATTCTTTTTTTATTTGCCTGCTCCTCCCAGGCGTCCACAACAGAGAAAAAATAAACGTCACCATGAGCTGCTGCCAAACCCTCCGGGCCCAGAGAGCCAATCGCTCCGGACCAAGACGATCGCGGAGGCACGGTAGGAGGGACGCTCTCGCTATTGGACCATGCATGTATGCCAAGGAGCCTTCATTGAGCTGCCATTTAAACTGCCTTCGCTCTGAGTCACGGCTAGGAGCAATAAGGTTTACATCTGTCATCTTTAATTGAGGCAGTCTGACAGCGGCGCAATGGCCAAAGGGTAAGAACACACAACAGGCACCTTATCTGCGCCGATAAGATGGTTGGATTTTTCTTTTCTTGTGTTGTTATTATTGTTCTCCCAGATCGCTTTGAAGTTGGAAAAGCGGCTGCGTGTCAGTATCCTGAAGTTGCTGCACAGATTACTGTATTACTGTATTACTGTATTACTGTAGAAAGGTGTCGCGGTGACGCAACTCGGCTAGCTAGCGGGCACCCGGTGCCTTCACCTGAGGGCGTTTTTGGGGTACCTTCGAGGAATAAAGGACTGCAACCAAAAGACATCAATAGGTGCTCGTCTGTGTGATTATACGTAGTGCTCATTTTAATTTTCCTCGACCTCCACGAATAAAGCCGACCTGGTGAAGCGAAGAGGAAGAACAAGCGCATTTGGGTTATTATAATGGTTACAAGTAGTACTTTGTAGCAGGTATCCACAAAAGGCAGTGTTTAAGTTATGCTTAGATATGCCAACACTATTGCATTACACACCGTATTGTTCACTAGTGTCTTCAGTTACGTGAAACTGTTTCCTGCTTTAAACAATTAGAACTCCTATGAACGGCAAGTGTAACTTTTTTTTTCCCCTGTGGAGCAAAGGAAGACGCATTCAAATTTCCCTTAAAGGTTGAAAAGCAAGTAGGTGTAGCGAGATGAAATTTATAGCGTAATTTAACGCTATTCAAATCTCACTGTCAAGTGATCTCCCTCGAAAGTAAACGAGTGACCCACCCTCTCTGGCCCCGAGTTACTTTGCTTCTGTTCAAAACCACCAATTATGTAATGCACTTCTTTTTCCTGAACTGATTTTGTCGCGACTTTAGAAATGGGAGATCTCATTGGTTTGTCTTTTGCCGAGCATTTAAACAATTAATTAATTAATGGCTTTTTACATTTAAAAAAAACCTTAAAATTAACAAATGAACTGTGCTAAGTACTAAAACCTCTGTAAGTAGCAGGCAATTAATTATTGAAAGCCTGTGGGCGGCTCTCTAGATGTTTAAAGTTTCGTTTTTGGTAAAATGGTTTCATCACCTGGTTCCCACTATCAGCCAACGCCCGAACTGTTAACGTCCTCAGCTTCCTTGAAATCTTAATGTTCTAATTTCACTTCCTATATTTATAGTCGATTTGCTTTGAATATGAAAGTTTTAAGAAATGAAACCAATTCCCCAGTTTTTGTGCTTTCTGTTGGACAGCCTCCCACTGAAATGGAAAAACAAACTGCTCTCTTAAGCTATGTGACTGTGTCCTAGTAAATTTAACCATTATCTTTATTTTAAGATAATCAGCAAAAGCGTTGTACTGTGCTCCTCTCATTCCCCCAGGCAAGGGATCAACCAAGAACTGTCCAGCCTCCTGAACGAGCTGTGGGCTTTGGATGAGAACCGCCTGAAGCCCGGGAAAGACTACACCATCTCCCTGCAGGTGTGGCTCACTGCCCGAAACCTGTCCTGTCCGGCAGACGGCGGACTGAGCCGCTTTGCACTTGCCTAGAATAATCCATGACTAATCTTGATTTAAATACCAAAATACGAGAACTGGTTTAGTTGGTCAGGCCGATGTGCAGTCCTTATCCCCTGGGGTTGCAGAGCCAGCGTCATAACACTTGGAGTTAGTGGAGCACTTACAGCGATATTGAGGGACGAGTAAAGTTGGAATTCGTTGTTGACAATTCCAAGGAGCAGGCGATGGATAAAAATCCAGTGACTACCTCCTAAACAAATTATAATTTACCCCAGTGAAATGCTGCAGAGTTGTTTTGCAGGGATATCTACTGTACCACTCTTTTGAAAGTGTTCATACAGTACTTGCTTGTTTCAGTAGTGTGTGCATATGGTGCTGTAGATGTCTTAGTGGCTGAGCTTTCTACTCGTGTTTGTTTGGCACTGGACAGTAGGAAAAGTGTAGCGTCTCTTTACGCAAGCTTTGTGTAAAACTTGGTGGATGGGGGTGGGAGTCGTGGCAGGCAGTGGGCTGACTGCTTCTTGTCACTCGAGATCCCTTCTGTGTGTCTTTCAGGGGAAGGCAGGCTATGTTGCTCCAGGCAGTAACTCCGCCAGAGACAGGGCCAGTGCGCCACTCTTCTCTCACGTGAACGAGGAGCGGCTGAGGACCATCAAGACGTACGCGTGTGAGTCATCTTTGTGCTCCTGTGTTTAAACCCGTGTTTGGCGTGTGTTTAAACCTGAGAAAAGTAAAAACAACAGTGGTATACTACAGTTTCCTCTACGCTGGAAAGTTCATCGTGTTGCACCGTTCTGGGAAAGATACATCTTGTTTGCTATGAGAAAAAGACTGGGCATCCTGTTTACAAAACCGAGATATTGACGGTGTAAAACATGGTATTACTTTCAATTGTTCAAATGTTTTAATGTCTTTGTGTCTATAGACTGTAGCTGTGCATGTCTGCTGTGTACATTGGGATAGTAAACTCTCAGATTCATTATTGATGCTTTAGGATTTGTATCTGACATGTCTCACATTGGGTTTTTTTTTAGAAAAGTGATTTTCATATTTAAAATAATGTATCTAACACTGTTCTGAAATGTTTGTTTAGTTCACCTGATTAACTGATGATTATTTCTCCAATGAGTTTGAAAGAAAATGCAATTTTTTAGGTGGTTGGGGGGGGGAAACATTTTTCACTGACGTTTTGGAAAATAAAAACTCCCTCTTTTCTCAAAGTTAAAATATTTTTGTGGTTGGAGGCATTCCTAATGAGCATGTGTCTCATAGCCATTGTTTGGCATGCTAATCTTTGTTGCATAACAACCACTAACTGTAGCCTTCATTTTCATTTTTACTTGTATTGAAATGCATCTGTTGATAAGCATTTTGACGCAATTGTTGTCTTACCCTGTGATATTCTGCTGTTGACAGGTCAGGCTGGTGCAGGATTGTAACTCTGGCAATGAATGTGGACATTGAGCAGCAGGGGCTTGTGAGAATGGCTGAAACTCATTAAGGGGGATTTCTGTTCCTTCTCCCCTTCAAAGTACCTCCAACTGTACAGATTGAAACAGTGCAGGAAGTGTTAAATCGTGTTAATTGAAAGGTTACATCCTTTGTCTGTTTCCTTGGCTGTGAATCCCCGTGTTTCAGCACCAGTGTTATCTGAGACAGCCCTGAATCTCACACCCCGATAGCAATCTGGGAATGTAACCTTGCATTTAGCTGCACAATTAAACAGTGAGCGAAGACATTAACCTGTGAAAGTGAACTGTCTCATAATTTCACAGGTTAATGTCTGTGTTCACTGTTGATCTGTGTGCTACAGCGGACTCAATGAATTAATTATGCTAATTAGCCAATGGTTTTTATCTAAAGTGATTTACATTTGGACCCCTTTACATAGCAGGGTATTTTTTACTGGAACAATCCAAGTGAAATACGTGAGTCAACGATGCAGCTACAGGTTCTCTTCTAGGATTTGAACCCTCAAACATCCAGTTACGAATCCCAAAACCTGATCCCTACTCCAAATCTTCTGTTTAGATCAGATTTATATTTAAAGGGGAGAATGGTAGAAACACCTTTAAATTTGCTTCAGCCTCTCCTCACAAGTTGCCACTGAATCATACTTTGTTACTGGACAATTCAGGCTTCTGGAGGTCTGGGACATCAATCGTAACACTCCTCTGGTGTAGAGGGAGGATGAGAGGTTAAGGACTGGGTACATGTCTCCACCTCATTATTGGTTCTGACTCTAGATTTCATGAAGCTGCTGGATAACTATGAGATGTCAACTGGAGTTTCCGAAACTGTCACCACTGAAGAGGTGGAAGAAAACAACCTCTTTTTAGATGCAGTCTTAAACACTAAAGTCATGAAGGTATGCTCTGGCGATATAGAATAGTACAATGATTTATGTTGATTATGGCCACAAATCCTATGCTGTGGTGTGAAATTGCTGTATTGTGCTTGATCTTTCTTTCCTTTACTATGAATTAATCTGTCTTGCACATATATTTATATCTTTTTAAATACTTAAAAATACTTTACGTGAGTTACCTGTGTAAACTATCCTGCTCAGAGGTACAACAGGATTTGAATCCACAATGTTTCAGTTTTTTAACTATTATAGTACCTGTATAACAGGTCCAGAGCCCCACCCACTACTATACACACATCAAATATTTACTTTACATATATGCTGTATGTATATTTTACAAAGGAAATTACCATGGAAAAAAATGGAACAAGTAAAGGTTTGTTCCGTGCTGAAGAGAAAAGGGACATGGGTAGAGTGGTGTCTTATTCAGGTGTCCTACATGAAATCAGATCTTCTACATGAAAAAAAAGTAAGATCACAGCTTGAAAATAAATTCAAGTCTGGCTTTGTTTAATCAGCGACAGATGGAAGAAAGACTCGTGCATCCTGTAGTTACAGAAAATGCACAGCTTTTAATGTAAAATGCAAATCTTAATTAAAACCTGCTGTAAGAATGTCAAGAGTTCCTTAGTCTGAGAGTGGCCTGTTATTGCTGATGGGCTGTTAACTGAAGTTCTGTGCTCGTATGAGTGTAGGGTTTCCATAAACATCAGTTAGGATTCTGAAAAAAGAGAATAACTTGTGAGAAATGAACGGTCATTTTAAAGAGTTAAGCGTCTCATATACTGTACGTTCCAAGCTAGTGGAGAGAAAATGGAGCCAGTGAAAATCGCGTGCAGTCCTGTAATGGTTTCTGTCCTGTGCTCTGTGCCCTTGTCCCACAGCATGCTCACCAGTACCTCGTTACTAAAAAACAGGCCAGCCCCAATGTGGAGCAGTTTAAGAAGCAGCTGTATGACATCTGGTTTCGGCTGTACCACAGGGACAAAAGTGGCGGGTACGTATCGCCCTACCAGAAACCAACGCTAAATGTGAACCAAAAAAAATCTGTTTAGGTCTCGTTTTTAAAAACAATTGGGATCATATTATTTTATATCTCAAGCCCTGATTTTTGATAACCACTTTCCTTTAGAGGGCCTAGGATTGAGACCAGATTTGGTTTCTGATCGTGCTGCGGGAGGTTTTGTTTCAGTCTGCTCTTGAACTCTTGTTTTGCAGGGAGGATTCTTGTGGGTTTGAGCACGTGTTTGTGGGGGAGACGAAGTATGGCAAGGAAATCATGGGTTTGCACAACTGGGTCCAGTTCTACCTGCAAGAGAAGCTCAACAACGTGGATTATAAAGGCTATAAGGCCAGAGACAACAAAGACACGGTGAGAGAGCACTTCCAGAATCACCCACCTTAAAGAGGAGCATGAGCTTCCGTAGAGCGATTGTTTCAAGCGACGCACTAGGAGAGCATCTGTCAGAGCTCCGTGAATTTGACCCCTCCAAAAGGCACACACATTTGTTCATGTAGTTGAACGTAGTATTTGTGCTTTTTTGCTCCGGAGATATAGCGCTTTCTCTTTTCTCTGTATGCGCATTTCAAACCAGGAAATACTCTAATCATTCTTTTCTGATCTTTCATTATCACCTTATCACCCTGATTTCAGTTCTGCTCTTCTCTTTTCAGTAAATATTCCAGCGTGGTGTTAGTGCTGACAAAAACAAGCTGCCTCACAGCGTCTAGATTTTGGAAGTCGAGTCAACATCGACACGTTTCTGTGTGCCCCTACCTTAAGGAATTGTGTAGTTTGCAACATCCACCTTAACTTCCGTTTGCTAATGTCTGTCCAGTCCTGAACAGCATCCAAGTCTTCATCTATTCCCTCTACTGCACCTACAGCGTTTTCCAAGTTATGTCATCTACAAGTATAACTGTTTGCTGATGATATCAGAGTCTAGGTTCTATAATCATTTAATTGCACTTATGCAAATGACGAATAAACTGAACTGGACTATATAACCGACTGAAATGAAAGGCATGGACATCACAGTGGCACAGTGGTCAGCATTGCTGCCTTGCAGCACTGGGGCCCTGGGTTCAATTCTTGGGATGCTGTCTGTGTGGAGTTTGTATGTTCTCCCAGTGTGTGCATGGGTTTCCTCTCCAGTTCAGTTTTTTGGCTGCTGCTTTATTGTCGTGTTTTTTTTTTAACCTCTTCATTTTTTTATATATATACACATCACTGTTTAATCTTTTGCTTTATTTGACTCGTTGATTTCCATCTGCTGCATCTGTTCAAGTCTATATTTCTACAAGCTGCTGAAGATTTTCCTTGTCGGCGCGTTCTGGTGCTGCAAAAAAATGATGAAATGTGCCAGTTCTCTGTCTAAACCCTGGCTGAAAAGTAAATTGCTAGTTCTGTAGTTCTGAACAGCCGGGGGACGCAGGATTGGCCAAGACCTTTCATTCAAAAGATTCAGAAATAGAACTGCAGGCTTCGTAGTGTTTTTTTTTTTGCTCTGAATCCAAACGAATTCTCAGTCTGCTGGCCGAAATTAGGATATTAGGAAATGTAATGCCTTTCCAGTGTATCGTTAAGGTGGCAGCACTGTTCTTGTTTGTATTTATTATCTACTGTGGTCTCTCTTTTCTCTCTAGCCGGATGAAGATGATCACGTTTTAAATCTGCAGTTCAGCTGGAAGGGCCTTGTGAAGCCGGTGGGCAGCAGTTTCATCGGCGTCAGCCCGGAGTTCGAGCTCGCTCTTTTCACCTTGGTCTTCCTCATGTCCCAGGAGAAAGTCACGAGCACCATCGTGAAAGTCGACGAGTACCTGCTGGAGATCGTGGTGTACCGTCATGGGAGGTCCATTGGAACCTCCTACCCAAAGATGCTGAGCAGCAACAACAGGCCCCTCTAGTGGCCCAGCTGTGCATTGCACAGGATGAGCTATTGCCCTGTCAGATTCGTCCTGCAGTTTTTCCAAGTATTGCATTATTGCATTTGTATTCTAGTTATTTTAGGTCATTGGAAACAGTAGTGATAAATAGTTTGAGTTCAGAGCTCCTATGATTTCCCTCAACAAATGCCTTCAAATGTCAATATATGTAATTTTCTTATTCTCAACATATTATTCCTCTCTGTATTGTAACTGGCAAAGAGTCCATCTGAATTGAGAATTGTTTTCCAAAGCAGGTCTATCTCCACCACTGCGCAAGATGAATGTGTATGTTGTGAGCAGTTCTTGTGTCTCGGATTGAAGGGCAATGCAAAATGTACACCAGTACGGGTGAGAGGGAAACCACTTTGTGATGTTTTGTGTTGATTTTTGTATTTCAGGGACATGAAGGCCTTGCAGTTTAAATAAGTTGAAAAGTGTCCATTACTGACAAAAAAGTGCCTTTGCTTTCTTTTAATTGCTGACTGTTACAAGAAGTGCCTTCTATTTTTATTTGATATACTGTAAACAAATAAATCTTTTGGAGTAAAGATATTGCTGTTATTCATTATTGTGTTAAAGACTGTGTCAGGGAACTGCGCCTACTGCACCAATCATACGTACTTAACCCAGACCCTGACTGACATTTCCTTACAGCCCTTGTTGAGTCAGCTCCTCTGCTCCTCTCCAGGGCCAGGGTTCCTGTTTGCAGGTGTGTGCGCTTGTCTTCCTCTGGCTAAGAGAAGCCTAGGAAACTGTTCCGTTGGCTGACCAAGCTCAGTGTTATAACTCATATCCTGGTCATTCATGGCACAAGCTAAACCTATGAGCCTGGACTCGACAGGAACTTGAAGCTGATATCCTGGCTTCTTTCAAGAAGGCTGGAAGAGATTCTCGGATCGATGGGCTGCTAACTCCCGAACAAGCTAGTTGGGCCCAATGCACGTCTCTCGTGCATGACTATGGTAGTGTCTTCCCATCTCCTACTGTTGTATTCTTTCATATATGATCAAATTCTGAATGGCCCAGAAATGTTGGAATTTTCCACAACATTAACTCAAGGAGATTAAAGTTACGGTGCTAGTTTTTTTTATATAAACATACAAATCTGTCTCTGGCTGTTAGTTTTGTCTGAGGAGAGGTATTTGCCGTACAATGGTTATCGTATTTTCGCTGTTCTCTTGAGATGTTATACAATAGAACAGAACACTTTCACTCAATGTGCACAGTACATTACAAAACAGTAAATAATGATGGTTCAAAAGAGCAAAATAACGTACAATGGGCAGTACAGAACAATAAACCCACAGGACTATCAATATGGGGTAGCCAAGTAAAATGTGCAGAGTGCAGAGGTGTGTTGAATTCTGAGACATTGCACAGTTAGCTGTTAATGATGTGGACTGCCGTAGGATATGTTGTAATAGACAAATACGTTCTGGACCCAAGATGAAGTTTAAACAACTGTGTTTATTGCATGCAAGGGACAATACGATCAAAGAATTGTTCAGAGAATTGTTGTAAAGCTCCAGTTGATATAACAAACTTCAGCCAGCCTAGTGGCCAGTTCTTTAAGGTTTTGGTTCATCCTGAGAGAGAGAGAGAGAGAGAGAGAGAGAGAGAGAGAGAGAGAGAGAGAGAGAGAGAGAGAGACAATGCACTGAAAAATAAAAATGACATATTGATTTTGTCACTGTATGGCTTGTTTAAGAAATGTGAAAAACGTGATTTAAAAATGTATTTGGTGAAGTTTTATTCTTTGTAACCTGAAAAAGTAGATTTCCATCCATCTGTTTTCTAAACCACGTTATCCAGCACAGGGTCACAGGAGAGCTGGAGCCTCACCAGGCCCAGTTTTTTTTTTACAGAAGCCAATTAACCTACTGTACCAGTAGTCTTTGGACTGTGGGGGGAAACCCACACAACCATGGGGCAACATACAACATCTGCACAGATACAGTAGCCCAGGTCCACAGTCGAAACCCGGGCTTTCACACTGCAGCAATGCTAACTACTGCACCACCATGCCACCCAAGTCCATTTCATCCACTCGAATTGCCAGTTAAGACCCACGGTGATCGAGCTCAAACATGAGATTGCTTTGTACACATGAGTTTTTTTTAATTAAATGTTGTGAAGTAAATTTAAAATGCTATTTATTGTACTGACAAATAATCAAAACGTATGGGGCACGATTAAAGGTTACAAACGAGGGAGTGGTTTGGAAATTGTACAACACTCATACTTCTTTCTGACTTCTCGAATTGTTTTCGAATATACAAGAAAAATAACGCGGCTTATAAAGTGATAAGTGTTTACATTTCAATTTCTGAATTCTGTAGGAAAAGTGAAGGGTGCAGAGGTTAAATTAATTTCCGTTTATTTTCGTAACATATCATATTCGTAACGGAATGTGGGAGCAGAACCACGGTCCAACTCTTTGTTTCCACACGTTGCCATTTATTTGGGACATCGCATGCACGTGTGGGTTTGTTCTTCCGCTTCTCGATGTCGCCGGATTGGAAATGTGATTCTTGTTTCGTGAAGTCTGGGCGTTTGTTTTGAGTGTGAGAAAATTATGGATGCCCTCATTGATGAGTATGGGGGCATGACTCCCCAAGAACTCGCAGCCCCCGTTAATACCATAGAGGTAGGGAATAAGTATCGGAGCAGTTGAAATATAAGTGATGCATATTAGTAATTACTGTGTTGCAATGTGCATACAATTTGCTTAAACCATGTATTCGTCTGTAAAGAAAACTGTGTTAGAGTAACAAGCAAGCTAACGTCAGGGAAAATGTTTTGATTATAGATTGTTTTTTAATAATCTGGTGCCTCCTTTGTAAGGGCTAGAGGTTTTTAAAATGTATTAAGTGGGTGATTTGTATGAAAATGCAAGCCACGTAGTCGTGTGAACTAAGCTGATCAAGTATATAAAGTTGTTTGGAAAAAAAACGTTCATTCGGTTGTAATGCTGTGGATTGGAACTTGTTTAACTCCTTCTGTTACATTGTACAGTAGAGGCAGTTCAGGTACAATCTTGTTTGTAGTCAACGTTCAGACGTTTTACACAGCAGTGTATAATCAAATTATACTGTTACTGTTCTCAAAAGATTACATGTCGAATTTTGTCTTTCTCTGTCTTCTGATAATCTCTTTATAAAAGGGGCAAATCTGCTGTATACAATATGCAAGACGCAGTAGGTCATTGTGTGCTGTCATTTTACTTTCTAATGCTGTGATCTAGTGGGACAGCTTTAATATTTTGTACTTTCCCTTTTAGGAGAAATGGAAGTTACTACCGGCCTTTCTAAAGGTATTGTGAATTCTCTATTGGCAACTTGTGTTACTGATGAAAAAATTAAACAGGTGTAGTTGTACCGCGGGACACCAAATCTACCAACCAGGCCAATATAATATTTATTGCTATTAACTTTTTAATAGCAACAATTCTGACTCTTTTTTTTGGACCCATTTGGACCCATTTTTGGAATCTGACATTCTGGACATTAACCCCAGCTGCAAGAGCTGAGGTGCACTGTTGTTGAGACAGAATGTTAAAGAGCTGCTCGTTTGAAGCTGGCTAAGTGGCCTGTTTGAGAAATGGAGGTGGGAGGTCAGGGCTTCTGGTATCCAAGACCTTCTTATTAGTATGGTGTGTAAGAGTAAGGGTATACATTTCCTTCAGTCACCCTCATATATACTAAACTCCACTGCTTTCCTAGTGTATGAAGTCTTGTTGCCAGTTCACATGATGTTATACAGCAAAGGCTGCTAACTTGCATGTCGACTTTCAGAAGGCATCAGCACCAGGGTGACAGTATGTGATCCTTTTGAAATGTGCCTGTTGTGCCTTATTTTCCAGTTCTGTTGTTCCATTGTCGACTAAGAATTCTAAATATCCTCCCCTGTGTATCTTAATTTTCTTTCTCTTCTTTTTTTAGGTGAAAGGACTGGTGAAACAGCATATTGACTCATTCAATTATTTTATTAATGTAGAGGTAAGACATTGCATGCATACATGCTCTTATGCCCTGTTTTTTGTTTTTGTTTTTGTTTTGTGGCACTTGTGTTTGAGATTAACTTGGCGATTGCTGTTTCCAGATAAAGAAAATCATGAAAGCCAATGAAAAGATTACAAGTGATGCTGATCCTATGTGGTATTTGAAGTGAGTATGCGTATTTACACTCTGCTGGGCAAACAAATATCAATGGAGAATAGATACTGAGAATGTGTTAATGTCACCCAATGTGTTGTGAGGCCTCGTTCAGCTGGTGAGTTGGGAACTGAACAATCTTTAGCACAAGTGAAGCTACTTTACCATAGTTTGTTCAATTATAAGAGGCTGAGCGGTGGCTCTGTGGCTCAGGATCTGCGCCTGTGGCTGGAAGGTTGCCGGTTCGTATCCCACGGCCGGCAGAGGAATCCTACTGCGCTGGGCCCCTGAGCAAGGCCCTTAACCTCAACTGCTCCAGGGGTGCCGTATAAATGGCTGACCCTGCGCTCTGACCCCCAGCTTCTCTCTCCCTGTCTGTGTGCTTTTGTGTCTCTTGGAGAGCAAGCTGGGGTATGCAAAAAGACAAATTCCTAATACAAGAAATTATATTTGGCCAGTAAAGTGATCTTAAACTATGAACTGTATTACAGATCAACTGTTCTGCATTTTTATAAGATAAACTACGTCTTAGGCCAAAATGCTATATATTTAGGAAGACATTCTGACATTAGGAGACATTCTGTCTCGATGTCCATGGAAATATCTAACATGTTCAGGATTTCATCCTTCACCTTTCTGCTCATGACTTCCAGTCTATCTGGCTATCTGATTTCAACACTGGGCTTGTTCTGTCCTTGGTTACAGCACAGTCTGATTTCAGCCCTCAGTCTGGTCTCGCAATTTGTTTTACTGGTCAGCTTGATGGAAAAAGTAATTTGCTTGTGTCTGGGTAAACAAAAATCACATGGGGTTCATTAGAAAACCTGTTTTATTTTCCTTAGTGGGTATCTGTCTTGCTATTTAGTGTCCAGGAATTTAACATGATGTTTGATGTTTGCTGTGTCAGAGATTTAGATGACAAGAGCGCATGTTCTGTTCCAGATACCTCAATATTTATGTTGGAATGCCTGATGTCGAGGAAAGCTTCAATGTGACCAGACCTGTGTCTCCTCATGAGGTAAGCCGTGATCTTCATTAAACTTCTTTCTTGGATGATTTAAATTGCCACCTTCTTTTTTTTTCTTGATTAATATTCAGCCAAGCATGAGATGTAGCCTTTGAATTAGTGATCTAGACCTTATTTCAGCATAACATACTTTTTACAGTAATCATGTGGCGATACTGGCAAGTCTTGGCTAATGTGCTTTCGCATTTTTCCTTGTCAGTGCCGCCTGAGAGACATGACATACTCCGCTCCTATTACTGTGGACATCGAGTACACCCGGGGGAGTCAGAGGATCATCCGCAATGCCCTGCCCATTGGGAGGTAACCCCCCTTTATACACTTTGGGGTGACAGCCAGCACAATCCAGATCTGTTTGCAGAATGTCAAAAACCGTCACATTGCAGTTCAGCTGCTGCCTAGCATCGAGAAGACGAGTGGATAGAATGAAACACCAAAGTTTGTTTTTGTGCCTGTAGTTCTCAAATCGGCACGTTCGCATGCAGTGAGTTTCTAACTTTTTCTCCAAAGGATGCCGATCATGCTGCGCAGCTCCAACTGCGTTCTGACAGGGAAGACGCCTGCAGAGTTCTCGAAGCTGAATGAGTGCCCTCTTGACCCAGGTAGTCACCCTCTGCGCTTCTGAGAAGCTTGTCAGGTTGTAAATGGTTGTCAGCTACAGGGAGTCAACATTCAGTGGTGGTAGGTTGTGGTCTCATCTTCACTCTCAGCGCAGTGATTACAGGACAGTTTTGTCTGTTCTGTGTATGAATCCAAATCCTCACTAATCCACAGAAAACAAACATTCACCATAAAAATGTATCCATACGTTTTCGAAGCACTTTATCCAGCACGGGGTTGCATGGGGAAAACGCTGGAATATACCCCAGCAAGCAACGGGTGCATGGCAGGTTACACCCTGGACAGGAAGCCAGTCCATTGCCAGGCACACACACACGGCCAATTTTTACAGAACCAAGTAAACCTACCAGTGTTTTTGGACTGGGAGAGGAAGCCCACAGGAACATGGTCAGGACATTCAAACTCCATGTAGATGTCAATCTGGGTATTGAACCCAGGCCCCAGTGCTGCAAGGCAGCAATGCTCACTACTGTGCTTCTGTGCCACCCACCATAAGGTGAAAAAAACATCTTTGTGATCTTGAAAGCTCAGGGCTTTAATAGTGTGCAGGTGAATGAGATGTTTATCCTGATGAATGTTTCTCAGGACTGGCTGTTTTGCAGGAGGCTACTTCATCGTGAAGGGTCAAGAGAAGGTCATTCTCATTCAGGAACAGCTGTCTAAAAACCGAATTATTGTGGAGGCCGACAGAAAAGGAGCAGTGGGGGCATCTGTGACCAGGTATTGTACTGTAGACTGGGAATGCTTGGTGGAGGGTGAAGTGGCTGTCATTCCAGTGCGATTCATGACCTGATGTCAGGTTCCTCTACAACCCCACACTTTCATTAGACGAAGGACACTTGCTAGCTTGTCATGTGCACCTTTTTGCAGGGGCTAGAAACACAGTGGGCATCCCTTTAATTGCTCCTGTTTTGGGAAGAATTGAAAGGTGTTACATGCATGTTGTTCTATCTTAGAATCAAGAAGAGAAGAGATGTTAAAAACGAGAGGGGGGGGATTCAGTCTGTCTAGCCCGTTTGAACCACATCCAGTCATTTCTTGTTTTAAGCCAAATTACCAGCTTCAACAACATGGCTGGGTAGTTTGTTCCAGACTCCCACAACCCTTTGGGTAAAGACACTCCTCTCTTGGTTTTAAATGTCCACTTGTATCAGGTCTCCTCGTACTCTTCTCTTGATGGCTAAAAAGACTAAGTTCTTTATTAAATGGTTCAGACTGCATTGAGAATCATGTATTGTGGCTGTCTCTCCTTATCTGTGAAGATGTGTTCCTCTAAACTAGGGGTTTTTGATGTTTCTTGGCATGACGGCCCTTTTTTGGGTTGTGACCCATAGTTTTAAGAACCCCCTGTTCTAGACAGTAACAGCTAGATTTAATCCTGCCTGTGAGGTCAATGACAAGACGTTGAAACCAGTTTGTAACCAACTGAAGTTTTAAACGCACCTTAGAATTACCCCGGTGGATGACCCACAAGGGATTTCCCTGCCTTCATGTGTCCCGCCCCTCTGCGTTCTGTTTTTTTCAGCTCCACCCATGAGAAGAAAAGCAGAACCAATATGGCCGTGAGGCAGGGAAGGTTCTACCTGCGACACAACACTTTGTCCGAGGATGCTCCGATTGCGATTATCTTCAAGGTAGGAAGAGGTCATTGCAGGAGCCTGTCAGGGGGAAAGCAATGCTGGTTCTCGTAATAGAGACACATAGTGTTTGAAATGCTCGTCTGAGCTACGTTTCACTAGTCTTCAGATTTCAGTGTTCTGCATGTCCAGTGGGCAAGAACAAATGCTGCCTTTTGTCAGATTGCAGCATGACTATAAAAAATAAACTCTTAAGTACCGTGCTTTGTACTCCTCAGAAATGTACTTTATATGGTCCTTACCTCCCTTATAAGATAGAGTTGGTGCTCTGTATTACAGTTCATAGTTTAATATCACTTTATTAGCCCTATACAATTTCTTGCATTAGGAATTTGTCTTTCCGCATACCCCAGCTTTCTCTCCATGAGACACACAGACATGGGGGGGGGGATTTTTTTGCCTTTGTAGTCTAAGGACACTTCTAGCTTGTCATGTGCACCTTTTTGCAGGGGCTAGAAACACAGTGGGCATCCCTTTAATTGCTCCTGTTTGGGGAAGAATTGAAAGGTGTTACATTCATGTTGTTTGGGTAGAAAAAGAAATACAATGCATTATACATTTAACATAACATTTACAAATAAGAAACATACATGCATAAGATGAGTAAAACAAGTTTGCAGTTTATCTTCACAATTAAAAAAAAATCAAAGAAATTACGCCAGCAGCCATATCACCCTGCAACTCACAACTGGCAACCCACTGAAGCTAAGCAGGTGTGAGCCTGATCAGTACCTGGGTGGGAGACCTCCTGGGAAAAACTAAGGTTGCTGCTGGAAGAGGTGTTAGTGGGGCCAGCGGGGGGTGCTCACCCTGCGGTCCATGTGGGTCCTAATGCCCCAGTATAGTGATGGGGACACTATACTGTAAACAGGCGCCGTCCTTCGGATGAGACGTAAAACCGAGGTCCTGACTCTCTGTGGTCATTAAAAATCCCAGGGCGCTTTTCGAAAAGAGTAGGGGTGTAACCCCGGTGTCCTGGCCAAATTTCCAATTGGCCCTTACTAATCATGGCCTCCTAATAATCCCCCTCTATGAATTGGCTACATTACTCTGCTCTCCTCCCCACTGATAGCTGATGTGTGGTGAGCGTTCTGGCGCACTATGGCTGCCGTCGCATCATCCAGGTGGATGCTGCACATTGGTGGTGGTGGAGGGGAGTCCCCATTACCTGTAAAGCGCTTTGAGTGGAGTGTCCAGAAAAGCGCTATATAAGTGTAAGCAATTATTAATTATTATTATTATTATTAGTACGTGAGATGCCTGATGATCAAATCAAAGTTTATTTATTAAATGCACAACAGTACAGCTTTCAGCGGTAGATGACAAAACAAAGTAAAATATACAATCATATTAATGTATATATTTTTATTTGTTGAAAAATGTTCAGTGCCAGGTTGAACTGCGCAGGCGAGTGTTAAATATGGATCAAATTGCCTGGTTTCTGAAATTTAAAACTGTTCTTATGGCAGTGTACCTAAAGAGGGCAGCAAACTCTTGTATTTTACCAGGAGTAACTTAAAGGTGAATTCTGTGAGTAAAAGCATTTGCTTTGTATAAGGCAAGTATTTTTTGTTTAAAACTTCTTAATTGTTTTATTGCAATAGAGAATAGCGTTATGTGTAAGGTAGCTTTATTCCTTATATGGAGTGCTAGCTCAAGGGCAACTTTAGATTATACACCTGAATTTTGAGACAAAATAATACAGTACCAAGTTAAAAAAATTATCCAGACGATTGTTACTATATTGCTTTCTCAGAGAGATGTCTTAACTCTCATAGATAAACCTCAGTCCCCGGATTTGCTCATTGATTGTTCTCATTAAGCCTGGGGCCTTAACGTTCTCCGCGTTTGGAGAAGTGTACTGACGTTTGTTTTCGTGTGATGTGATTTTCATATTTCCTGATATTTGTATTTGTAACTGATCATTTGGTTATAATAATCATCATTGGGTAGTGTGGCATTGATTATTATTAGCACATTTTTTATATTCTCCCTCCTTTGTTGGTTATTATTAAATTGAATCATGGCTGCCTTTCATGACTGCCATGAAGACCTTTCTCCCATGAGCAGCATTTTTAGGACAGATATTTATGTTTACACATATAGCATAACTATTGTAGGCTCAACAATACAATAAATAATAATCTTAATTTTTAGGTGGGTAGCTGCGTCAGCATGCGTAGGCTGCAAAGGAACAAGTAATAGGTTTATTCCATGATGAAAAAAAGAAGAAAGAGAACACAACGTTTCGGCCGTGGAGCCTTCTTCAGGTGGGAAGAAGGCTTCTTCATCTTAATTTTTAGACTGGTTAATATCAGTGTAATTAAGGCAATACTAGTGCAGTTATACAACAATATAATATCACAGTTTAGTTTTATTGGTATCTCAGAGCGGACTCTTGTTGAGTGAACCCTCTAAGAAATCCCTCTAAAATCCCACAAAGCTTAATTTAGGTTTTCTTCTTTATTAGGAATGGGGTCATCTGGGTGGCAGCATCCAGGAGAAATCCTTGACGCCATCTGGAGGCTCCCAGTGGGCTTTGCGGCTGGCTGCCATTTTGACCCTGCAGTTTTTCCCTCTAAACCGATCTAGCACTTGTTTGACTTGGCGTCGGAAGCCAGAGCTCAACAGGAGATGGGCAGCAAAGTGCGAAGAAAGCCTCTGGCTGACGTGAACGTGTCATTTGTGTCGTGTCGTGCCACGGTGGTGACAAGCGCGCTGCTCTCCCTGAGCTCAGTGCAAACCCCAGTCTTTCGCCACAAGGCTCTGGCTTGGCCAAGTGAATGATAGTGATGCCTAGAACGTTAAGGCTTGTGGAAACTGTGTGGAGGTGCTTTTAAAACCGAGAACAGGAAGCACAGACCACTCTTGACTGCTCAAGCATAGGCACATTTTTGCCCAAACGTGGTCCAGGATGCCACAATCCATCTCTGCTTATGAGGATGAGGCTTTGTAGAAACATAGTCTCTCATTATGGATAAGTACCGAATCTATTGCGCTCAAACCACCGTTGTGATTGGCGAATCTGAAAATGGAGATCAAAGCACTCAGTTTTTTGCAAATGGCTTTTCAAATTAAATTAGAAACTCAATAAAGGGGCAGCTACACCTGATTTACTGGACTTTTGTTGGCAGGGGTAACAGCAAACTGCAAGATCTTTCCAACCTGGCTGGTATAAATGGAAGAGTTGTACTTTGAGTAAAGGGACTTCCTGATTTTCATACTTCCCACAAGCGACAGTACTGTGATGTGAATAACCTGCCAACTGCACTGAGTTAACTTGAGAAATCGGTTTCCGATTTAGAAAAGCCAGGTATATTTTAGAAAAAGAAATCATCAGGATTTGGTGCAGATAGTACAAGAAGCGACCAAAATTAGTTCAGCTGGTACTTATGATACCAGCCAGGACTTCTGATGAATAGACATTTTCTGCATTCAAATGCTTGAACCATGTTGATCAAACAATTTTTTTCCTTGCTGGATTTGATCTCTGATGAAAAGGCAAGACATTTAAGACTTGAGAGCAAGCACTACAGTTCACTAAGAAGGAAAGGTAGAGTGAAATCCCAGCTAACCGTATTTGAGTATAGCTCTGTTCAAATGATTTAAACGTGGTGTTAGCTAGAATATCGATTTTCAAGCCTGCTAAACTTTTTAGTCTCGTTCAAATTTGTGTTATTTCCACAGACAGTAAATGTACATGAT
The DNA here is from genome assembly GCF_059453375.1 of Lepisosteus platostomus. NCBI lineage: Eukaryota > Metazoa > Chordata > Actinopteri > Semionotiformes > Lepisosteidae > Lepisosteus > Lepisosteus platostomus. The sequence continues at coordinate 59,321,831 of NC_142619.1, read as the reverse complement.
ACAAAAGCCTCACACCTGGCGAAGGCTCCACAACCGAAATGTTGTTTCCTTTCTTCTCCTTTACCTGTTCCTTTACAGTAAATTCGATGCTAAGGACAGAATGAAGGTAATGCCAACCCTGCACTTTTCCCACAGCTCATCACAGAAAAATTAGAAAAAATAAGGTCATTTTGAACATGAGTTTATAAAGAAGTTCTTAATTGTACTCTGTGTGGAAGATTAAGTCAGGTACCTTTCTTCAAATACTTTTCTGTTCCAGTATAATTGCGTTGAGAATTTGTATTGTAAAATACTGAGTCCAGTAGGGATTGTTTTGAAAATCATTTTGGTTTTTAGATGCCATGAAGTCATGCAGTTATGTGAAATGTGGGGTGAATTGTACCAGACTAAATAGAACACAAGTCCTTATTTTCCAGTAAAGCTGGATTTGAAATGGAGTGAATGTGTTAAAGATATTTTCTGCCACAGTGTTTGTTACTGTAGTTATATTTACAAATTATTAATCAGGCAAATGTGCAGTAGTTTTAACACTAATTCATTTTAATTTTAATCAAGCGCTAAGATATAAGAATTCCTTTTTGATGCAGTTTCTTGTTGTTTTGCTTTTTTGCCATAAAGGAAACAGTTGGGCACAACTTGGCTTTCAGTAGTGACCCTATTAATTAAATCCCCAGGCCCTTAGAATTTAGTAAACTAGCACAGTCACTCAGTAGTCAGCCAGGTCCTTGTTACATTAGCCTTCCTCTGCATCCCAGCACCATACCTTCAAATGTGTCACATAGGGAATACGCTTATGCCGTGCGGCTGGAGTATGGGTGAATAAGGGGGAGGGAAAGTTTCTCTAAGTTTGTTTGTGTTGCACTTGTGTATCTGGAATTAGTTTCCAAGCCGTTCTCTAGGAGGGCTGCTCTGCCACGACCAGATGGCACAGACAGGAGCACAGCCCCAGCCTCGGCGCCAGCGGAGACCCGCTCAGACAATACCCTATTAGCATAAGCAAATGTCACTGAGCAAACACATATTTCTCCCATCCATCACAGGCCATGGGGGTGGAGAGCGACCAGGAGATCGTCCAGATGATCGGGACAGAGGAGCATGTGATGGCAGCCTTTGCTCCCAGTCTTG